>NC_049238.1:21580423-21645694 GCF_011100685.1 Canis lupus familiaris
CCACTCCACCTCTCACTCCTTCCAGCCACAATGTAGGCTCCACTTAGGGGCTTGCTGCCAAAGCACTGAGAATAGAAAGAGAAAAAAAGAGAGCTCCATGCAGGAGGAGAAACTTGGCCAGCACAACCTTAGCCAGGTCATGAAGATTAGCAACACCCAGCTGATCTCAGTACTGCCTGCCTGATGTGATGTAATGAGAGGGGCATGTCGCCTCTGTGGTTTTTTTCCCCCAAAACACAGAACCTCAGTCTAAGCATACAGAAAACAGAAACCTAAATTTAAGAACCTGCCAGTACTCAAAACTGTCACGGTCAGAGAAAACAAGGAAAGACTGAGAAACTGTCATAGACCAGAGGAGATAAGGAGGCATGACAACTAAATCCAACATGGACCCTCGATTGGATCCTAGAAAAAAAAAAAAGTGGGATTGTTGGTGAAAAAAATTTGTGAAATCTGAGATGAAGTTTGGCATTTAGTTAAAAGTAATGTACCAATTATCACATAGATTAACAAATGTACCAACGTTCTACAGCAACGTTAGGTGAAGCTGAGTGAAGGGCATACATGGACTCACCGCTATCTTTGCAACTTTTCTGTGAATCTAAAATGATTCCAAAACAGAGTTTATTAAGAAAATAAAATTCCTGAGTACAATAATGTCTATGCGGGAAGGGGAAAATATAATTAAAATATTCCGAGGGGGACACCTGGGTGACTCAGTGGTTGAGCATCTGCCTTGGGCTCAGGTCATGATCCTTGGGTTCTGGGATCGAGTCCTGCATCAGGCTCCCTGTTGGGAGCCTGCTTCTCCCTCTATGTCTCTGCCTCTCTTTCTCTGGGTCTCTCATGAATTATAAATCTTAAAAACAAAAAAGATTTGAGGGACTTGATTTATCATCCATAAAGAGGAGGTTTTAAGAATTTGGTATGTTAAAAAAAATATATATATACATTGCATTTCAAAGGATACCCACTAAAAATGGGGTTGCAAATTATCTGTAAAGGGCTAGATAGTAAATATTTTAGTCATTGCAGACCCCCTGTGGTGTTTGCTCTAACTACCTACTGTCATAGCATCAAAGTAGACATAGACAATGTGCAAAATGAGTGTGGCTGTGCTGGAATACATTGTTATTTACCAAAAAACAGGCATCAGGTTAGGTTTGACCCACAGGCCATAATTTGTCAATCCTTGCACTAAAAGAACAAGACCAGAGTTTATCTTCCAATGAATAAAGGGAAAAAATTGAGTAATTCATTAAAAATACCTAGTTATCTAACAAAAAGGCAAGAAATGAGAAAAAAAAACGAAATATAAAACAGGGTGAAACAGAAAGTGCCAAGTAAAAGGGTAATTTTGAATCTCATGCTTTAGTGATGACATTAAATATAATGGAACATGTAATGGAACTGCAAATGGAATACATGATGTTCAGGGTGGGAGAGTCTGTGTTGTATGAATGGAGGTCTCAGTTGTTGGGTTTCCTATGAACAATTTCCACGAGGATCCATACTCTAATAAAGACAGTTGGGAAGGAGGTGGGTAACTGGGTGATGGGCCGTGATGTAATGAGTGCTCGGTGTTGTATGCAACTGATGAATCACTAAACTCCACCCTGAAATGAATAATACACTATATATTAACTAACTTGAATTTAAATTTAAAAAAATTTTTTTTAATTTTAAAAAAATAAAAACTTAAAAAAAAAAAAAACGAAGACAGAAGAAAGTAGGAAGAACAAAGCAGTTTGTTAAGGAAGTAAACCCTCAAGGTGGGAGAGTGGGCCGGCTCAGCGGTGGCAACTGCCCCGAGGTTACAGGAGTCTTTTCTTTTTATGTGTGTGTGTGTATGGGGTGGTCTCTAATGGAGGCTTCCAATCCTTTGTGGGACTCCTTCCACAGGTTGGGAGAGGTTAGTTTCTGACTTTACAAAGTTTGTCCCAGAACCGTCAGGGCAACCTTCCCTCTTGGGATTGGGGGTAGGGCTAAAACACAACGTGAATGCATATAATGAGTCTGGGGGTTACCCTGGAGCAGAGGTGGGAGAGGAGAGTGGCCCGTCCTGCATCTGGGCTCTTGGTCTATTAGCCAAGGGGTCCTGGAAGCCACAACTTCAAGATGCTGTGCCCCCTTCAGGCTTCTAATGTGTAACCATTTATCACCATCCTTGCCTCCAGCTTCTGTCTACCTAACTGCCTACTCTATCAGTGCTCCAATAAAATCTGTTTGTTTTAGATGTGTCTCTTGCACATTGCATATATTTAGATTTTGTTTATCCAACATTAAAACAAAAAGATATAGAAAAGTTGTAAGTAAAAGAAAGGGAAAAGATACACTATGCAAGTATCAGTCAAGAGAATATTGCTATAGCAATATTAGTATCAGACAAAAGAAGTAAAGGCTAAAAGTATTGTTAAAGAGGGTCTTCATAGTGATACAAGATTTAATTCACCAGGAATAAATAATGTTTTTAAATAACACTTAAAAATACATAAAGCAAAACTCCTCCGTGTTCAAAGGGAAATACACCCACGATCATTATGAAAGATTTTACATACTTGTCTTAGTAACTAGTGGGAAAAAGCAGACAAAAGTTAAGGAATAATATAGACTTGAAAACACTGAGATGAACAGAATTGACCAAATGGTCATAGAGACGCTCCCCCCACCCCGCCACCAAAGGAAAACTCTGGAGAGAAACTTCTTTTAAAGATTTGTTTATTTGAGAGAGAGAGAGTGCAAGGGGAGGGCAGAGGGAGAGAGAGAGAGAGAGAGAGAGAGAGAATCCCAAGTAGACTCCCTGCTGAGGTGGAGCACGATGTGGCCCTCCATCCCAGGACCCTGAGATCTTGACCTGAGCAGAAATCAAGATTCCAGTGCTTAACCGACTGAGGTGTCCTTGAAGAGACTATTTTTAACACCTGCCGAATACATTGTATTTTTAAGCAAATAATTTTTTTAACTGACCATGAAGTGGGAATAAAGTCTTAGAATATTTCAAGGGAGTGAAATTAAAGTCTACATTCTGGCCACAGTGCAAACTTTGTTAGATAACTAGAAAATCCCCCTGTGCTTAGAAACTTAAAATGAACTACCAAATAACCCATGGATTAAAGGAGAAATCATCACGGAAATTAGAAAACAGTTGAAAGAGAATGATAAAATTTTTACATATCATAACTTGTGGAATGAAGCTAAAGTAGTACTTAGGAGAAAATTTATACTCTCAAATGCATATGTTAGGGAAAAGGGATTAAAAGTGAATGATCTAGGCATTTATCTCAAGAAATTAGGGGAACGAAACAGCAAGATAAATCCAAAGGAAGTAGAACTGTCCCAATAAAACTGGGGCAAAAACGAAAGTAGAAGTAAGGCAATAATAAAGACAAAGAGAGAAATTCTTGAAGTAGAAAGCAAACATACAGAAAATTGGTCCTTTGAAAGAATTAAGACTGACATATCTTTAGCAAGAAGACACAAATAACCAATATCATAAAACCAAGGAGACAGAACTGTGCTTGAATAACTTTATGTCAATACATTTGAAAGTGTAGATTAAATAGAAAGCTTACTAGAGGGACGCCTGGTGGATCAGTGAGTGGTTGAGCTTCTGCCTTGTGCTCAGGTCCTGATCCTGGGATCTGGGATGGAGTTCTGCATCAGGCTTCTTGCAGGGAGCCTGCTTCTCCCTCTGCCTATGTCGCTCTGCCTCTCTCTCTCTCTGTGTGTCTTTATAAATAAACAAATCTTAAAAAAAGAAAAATCACTAAAAAATATAACACACCAAAGATGATTCAAAAAATTTACACATTCTCAATAGCATTGTAACCTGCAAGGAAATGAAATCTTTAGTCAAAAATCTTCACTCAAAGGGCAGCCCCGGTGGCGCAGCGGTTTGGCGCCGCCTGCAGCCCGGGATGTGATACTGGAGACCGGGATCGAGTCCCACGTCGGGCTCCCTGCGTGGAGCCTGCTCTCCCTCTGCCTGTGTCTCTGCCTCTCTCTTGCTCTCATCTGAATGAATAAATAAATAAATCTTAAAAAAAAAAAAACCAACTTCACTCAAAGAAACCTCCAGGCCTGTATGGCTTTGCCGACAAATTATAGCAAATGTTGAAGGATCAAGTAGTTCCAGTCTGATGCAAACTTTTTCAGGGCATTACAGAAAAAGACAAAACAACATTCCCCAACTCAGGAGTCTAGCACAACCCTCATACCAAAAGCCTGACAAAGACAGAACAAGAGAGAAAAATTATAGGATGGCCTCACTCATGAAATAGGTAACAAAAATCCTAAACAAAATATTAGCAGCTAGAATACAGTATTATGTTTAAAAACAAAATGCCCAATTAACTCATGAAAGTGTGTTCACAAGTTAGTAATTATTAGTAACCAGAGAAATTTAAGTGAAGCAATGGAATACCGTTACCACATATACCCGATTGGCTAAAATGAAACAGCCTGACAATACCACACGTTGGTGTGAAAAAGAGGCAGGAAGAAATGCCATTCACCGATCCCGGGTCTCCAAGGATCACGCCCTGGGCTGTAGGCGGCGCTAAACCGCTGAGCCACAGGGGCTGCCCTAGAGCGGGATTCTTAATGTGCCGTCCTTGGTCCAACAGCAGCATCAGCAGCACCTGGAAACTCCTTAGAAATGCCAAATTCCTAAGATCCACTCCAAACTTACTCAATCAGCAATACTAGGGGGAGAGCCCAGCAGTCTGTGTTTTAACAAACCCTCCTGGTGATTTTGGTGTATATTAAAGCTTGAGAACCGCTCTACCGGAAAGAACTAGGAATATATATCCAGCAAGATACATGGGCAAGGATGTTTTAACAGCACTGTCTATAATAGCCAGACATGGAAAACAAGCCAAATGTCCGTCAATATCGTAATTGGAAATAATTAGCAGTATTATGCAGTGTAATGAATAATGAAAATGAATCCTAGGTGTACCAAAGAGCATAGATTGGCTCAAACATAATGGTGAGTAAATATTCAAGACACTAAGAATATATATTTTTTATATACGCATAGAAAAAGTGGGGTGCCTGGTGGCTCAGGTGCTTCAGTGTCTACCTTTGGCTCAGGTCATGATCCTGGGGTTCCTAGGATAGAGCCCTGCATTGGGCTCCCTGCTTAGTGAGGAGCCCTGCTTTTCCCTCTCCCTCTGCCACTCCCCCCTCCACCGCTTTTGATCTCTCTCTTTCTCTCTTTCTCAAATAAATAAATTAATAAATAAAATCTTTGGGAAGCCCGGGTGGCTCAGCGGTTTAGCGCCGCCTTCGGTCCAGGGCGTGGTCCTGGAGACCGGAATCGAGTCCCGCGTCGAGCTTCCTGCATGGAGCCTGCTTCTCCGTCTGCCTGTGTCTCTGCCTCTCTCTCTCTCTCTCTCCTCTCTGTGTGTCTCTATGAATAAATGAATAAAATCTTTAAAAAAATAAAATCTTTTTTAAAAAGTCCTTGTCAAACCGTGCAAATGTATTCTAAGAACCAAAACTGTACCTCCGGCCCTAACCTTAGCTCTCCAGGTGGCATATAGTAGTATTGCCACATAATGTGTGCTCAGCCTGACAAGTATGGCTCTTTATAATTATCTTTATAGTGACTGCAAAGTATTTCATAATTTGGACATACCATATGTTATTTAGCCATTTCCTTGTTGATGGGCTTTCTGAGAATATTACTTTGGCTGCACCAATAGACTGAAAATTGTATAAAGTGAGAACCATAATTGCCTTTTTCAAAAACAGTGCCTGCTATTCAACAGTTATTTAATTGAATTGATTTTCCAGATTAACATTGGCATAAGAAAAAATACCCGGGCCAGTTTTATTTATCTTTATTATAGCATAGGCCGATTCCTTGTAAATTTTGTTTACAGTGAATTAGCATAGAAAATCCAGGTAGCTCTGGGTGTAATGATATAATAAATGTTCTAGAAAATGAGACCCTGGATTCTGGAGTAGAGTGATCCTCTGAGATTATTTAATTTCCCTACGTGACATCTCTTCTCTGTTTCAGTGCTATAGCAACTAAGAAATGGGTTAAGCCTTGGAGTAGGAAATTATATGTATCACATTTTTCTGAGAGTGTTTACTTAAGATATCCAAGCTTTCTTAAATGTATTTGACTCTGTATTCTAATTTGTGATTTGGGAACATATGACACCATACCTGAACCTCTAAGGAATGACTGGTTCCAGAGAAGATTGCTTTAGTGCAAGAGAGGTGACTTGGAGCCTTTGAAATTTGACTCCACATTCTCTACTTTATGACAAGTTGTCCAGCCAAATCCTAGTAGAATTGTAAAGGAGGCTTCCTTGAGCATTGATTGTCAGGACAGAACCCGTGAGCAGGTGCAGAAAAGGGCAGCAGATGGGTATGGCTCAGAGGAGAGAGGCCAGCAGCTCGGACATTGGCTGGGCCCTGTCAGGTTTACCTTGAAATTTCCATTGTGACGTCATATGGGGTCACACACAGCCTTGAGGGAGAGGAGCTGAGAGGAGCATTGGGTTGAGAGGAGCATTGGGTTGAATAATGGCACTGATTTGGGGGCTGGCCATGCCGCCTCCACCGTATGTCAGCCTTCTACTATTATTTGGTTTCCTTGCATGGGGACTTTGGATACTCTTTTCTGGGAAACAGAGCAGGAAGCAGGTGGCAACCAAGACAGACTCCAAGGTATGTAATGCAACCCTCCCTTGAAATTCACTGCTCCCTGTCTCTGCCCCCGAAGCCATGGCAACTCCCACATCTTGGGCCATGAGAGGAACTGGCTGGGGAAAGAGGGGAGTTGAGATCGTTCCTATGCATGTCTTTTCGATAAGTACAAGTCATGCTCGATCCTGTTCCTTTCAGTTTGTTTCAACAAACCTCGAGCACCTATTATATGTGGTAGCATACTAGACATTGAAGAAAAATAAAACACCATCTCCCACCTTTTAGGAGCTCGAGGTGAACTGGGGGAGATGATCAAATGGGTCTGTATATATAATCCAAGGAAAGAGAACGTGATGAGTTAACAGAAGTATAAATATTGCTGCAGACGTTGGAGGTGGAGTGTTTTGAAGCAGGGAGATCTATAAAATGCCTCTGGAAAGCTCGGGTTTGAATTATGCTTCAGAGGAAGGGTAGGGCTTTGAAGGTGGATAGTGTGGATGGAAGAGAGTAGTGAAGACTTTCCTGTTGTAGGGAATGGATTGAGAAAAAGCATGGGAAGTTGAAGAGTGTTGGATGTGTGTAGAGAGGACACCTATGAGGATGGAGCGTAGAATAGGGAGCCCAATGAGAGAAAATTTTAGAAAATTGGTAGAGATGACATTGTAGAGGGCTTTGAATGCCAGGCTGAATGCTTCTGATAAATATTATTCCCATATGCAATTGAAAGATGACAGAGGGGTGAGAATGGGGAAAATTAACAAGGCAGGAAACCACAAATGTTGGAGAGGATGTGGAGAGAGGGGAACCCTCCTGCACTGTTGGTGGGAATGTGAACTGCTACAGCCACTCTGGAAAACTGTGTGGAGGTTCCTCAAAGAGTTAAAAATAGATCTGCCCTACGACCCAGCAATTGCACTGCTGGGGATTTTCCCCAAAGATACAGATGCAATGAAACGCCGGGACACCTGCACCCCGATGTTTCTAGCAGCAATGTCCACAATAGCCAAACTGTGGAAGGAGCCTCGGTGTCCATCGAAAGATGAATGGATAAAGATGTGGTTTATGTATACAATGGAATATTCCTCAGCCATTAGGAACGACAAACACCCACGATTTGCTTCGACGTGGATGGAACTGGAGAGTATTATGCTGAGTGAAATGAGTCAATCGGAGAAGGACAAACATTATATGGTCTCATTCATTTGGGGACTATAAAAAATAGTGAAAGGGAATAAAGGGGAAAGGAGAAAAAACGAGTGGGAAATATCAGAAAGGGAGACAGAACATGAGAGACTCCTAACTCTTGGAAACGAACTAGGGGTGGTGGAAGGGGAGGTGGGCGGGGGTGGGGGGTGACGGGCACTGAGGGGGGCACTTGATGGGATGAGCACTGGGTGTTATTCTATATGTTGGCAAATTGAACACCAATAAAAAATAAATTTATATAAAAAAAAGGAAATGGCAGAGGGTGCCTGGGTGGCTCAGTTGGTTAACCCTGTGATTCTTTTATTTTTATTGAAGGTTTTATTTATTTATTCATGAGAGACAGACAGACAGACAGACAGACAGAATAGGCAGAGACACAGGCAGAGGGAGAAGCAGGTCCATGCAGGGAGTCCAATGTGGGACTTGATCCCAGCACTCCATCCCTGCACTGGATCCCCGGACTCTAGGATCACGCCCTGGGCTGAAGGCGGCACTAGACCCCTGAGCACCCCCGGGGCTGCCGGAGAGTCTGCCTTTCTAACAAGTTCCCAGGTTCTGTTACTGCTGTTAGGCTACAGACCACTTTCTTCTTCAGAACAGAAAATTTTATTTTATTACTTAAAAATTTTAATTCCAGTATAGTTTAACATACAGTGTTATATAAGTTTCAGGTTTACAATATAGTAATTCAGCAATTCTGTACATTACTCAGTGCTTGTCAAGATAAGTGTACTCTTAATCCCCTGTTTTTACCCATACCCCACCCACCTCCCCTCTGGTAACTATCAGTTTGTTCTCTGAAGTTAAAGCAAGTTAAAAACAACATGTCAGGGACGCCTTTGTGACTCAGCGGTTGAGCGTCTGCCTTCAGCTCAGGGGGTGATCCGGGGTCCAGGGTAAAGTCCCACCTCAGTCTCCTTGTGGGGGTCTGCTTCTCCCTCTGCCTATGTCTCTGCCCCTGTCTCTCTTTCTCTCTCTTTCTGGGTCTCTCACAAATAAATCAATAAAATCTTTTTAAAAATGCAACTGATTTACTGTATTTTGCAACTTCTCTAAATTCGTTTATTAGCTCTAATTGGGTTTTTGTGTGTGTATTCTTAGGATTTTCTGACAACAAGATTATGTCATCTGTGAATAGACATGGAGATAGTTTAACTTTTTCCTTTCCAATTGAGATGGCTTTTATTTTTCTTACCTAATTGCTCTGGTTGAAGTTTCTAGTCCAATATTAAAGAAAAGTAGTGAAAGTGAGTATCCTTGTCTGTTCCCCCCCTTAAAGGCAAAGCTTTCAGTCTTTCACTGTGAAGAATGATATTAGCAGAGGGTTTTTCATAAATACTATTTACTATATTGAGGACATCCCTTCGAACCCTAGTTTGTTGAGTGTTTCTATTTTTTATAAATCATGAGTGAGTGTTGGATTTTGCCAATGCCTTTTCTCCATCAGTTGACATAATTGTTCAGGTTTTTCCTCTTCATGTTATTTCTTAAAGGTTTTATTCATTCATTCATTCATTCATTCATTCGAGACACACACAGAGAGGCAGAGACATAGGTAGAGGGAGAAGCAGCCTCCTCATGGGGAGCCTGATGGGGGACTCGATTCCAGGACCCTGGGACTACAACCTGAGCCAAAGGCAGACACTCAACCACTGAGCCACCCAGGTGCTGCTCTCTTTGTGTTTTAATGTGGTGGATCACATGGTTTACTTTCTTAGGTTTAAACCGACCTTAAGTGGTTCCTTGGGAGATCTTACTGTTCAAAACACTTCTGTCCAACATCGATTGCTTAGCTAAAACATTTGCTAATATTATGAATGAAATTGGTATAGACTGTTTTAATATACTCTCAGAGACTGAGTGTCCTGAAGCAAAAGGAAGAAATAAAAATTATTTTATTGAAGTGGCAACACATATCACTTCTGTCTTAAAATGATCTGGGGTGTGCCTGGGTGGCTCAGTTGATTAGTGGCTGCCTTTGGCTCAGGTCATAATCTTAGGATTCTAGGATGGAATAGGTTCTCCACTCAAGTGGGAACCTGCTTCTCCCCTATCCCTCTGTTTGCCACTCCCCCTGCTTGTGCTCTCTTCTCTGTCAATAATAAATAAATAAATAAATAAATAAATAAATAAATGACCTGGAACAACTTGGCTTCCACCTATATTTTAGTTTCATCTCTCACTACTTAGCAAAAGTACACCCAACAAATCATGACTTTATAATCTTCTTGGTGATGTTCCCATTGGCTGGAATGCTCTCTCTTTACCTAAAATCTTCTGGTGATAATTTAAACTCCAGTTCAATTGGCAATTTCTTGAGTATTTTTTCCTTTTTTTCCCAGGCAGTTAACCACTGTCCTCTTTTATTCCCTAACCTTTATATTTCTGTTACCACATGATATTGTAAACTTAGGCGTTTAGACCTCTGTTTTCCCCAGTAATGGGAGTTCCCAGAATACAGGGATCTCATTTACTTTTGTAGTCCTGGCACCTAACGTAATGCCTAGAAGTTAGTAAGCGCTCATTAGATGATTTATGAATAAGTGAATGGGGTGGTAATTGTTGCTGTGGTTATGGTTACCAACTGGATCAATAATTGTATCTGTAAGACGAAATGTGCTGTTGATAAATTCTCTAACCTAGAACATTTTCTGGTTTTATTTTTTTTCCTTTTTGTGCCCCTCTAGACTTCAAGGCAAGCATAAATTGAAAAAGATCCAGAAATTCACAGGTCAGAGAGATCTTATACTTTATTCTTTAGCTCAAGGCTAATGACAAATCAACAGTGGGTCTGCTTTTAGACTGTAGACTTTAATAACAGGTAGAGGGAGGGAGGTTGAAAAAGATTGTATAAGTGAAAGAAATGTGCCTATTCTTCCTAACATCTGCAAAGATGCTGAATTCTTTCTGGTAACTTCCAAAGAGATGTAAACTGATTTATAGTTCTTTCTATGCTTCTGTTCCTCATGCTTTCTTTCCTAATTTCCTTTTATGCAAAACTCAAAGTATCAGGAAAGAAATTTGATGAGATCTTTAGTGGGGGAAGTTTCGATACATTTTTCCCCTGCCATAGACGCTGAATAGACTCCTTTGAAGGAAAAAATATGTATTACAGATTTATTTCCCTTACTCCAACTCCCTACTACCGTGATTGTTCCAGCTGTTTTCCAATGACTTACATCCACTACATGGTAAAGGTGGCATAGTATATTTTAAAATATAAAAACTTAGACCGACATTACGTCTGAGCTCTATCACTACTTAACTTTATGATTCTGGACATGATTTCATTCCCTCGATCTCTTCTTTGTAAAACAAGTGGCTTGAACTAGGTGGTATCAATAATTATGATTCTAACAGATTCTTTACCTCTGCTCCCAGCTTCCCAGTGGGAAGAAAATCTCAGAATGGGTTGCTCTGAAGCTAACCTGACAAAGTGAGTAAATTGATCGTCACTATTTATTCTTTCTTCTTCAGCCTACCCTACTGATAAACCCTGTAAAGTTAGGAGAAAGATACCTAGTACTGTTTTACTTTTCTGACTGTGATAGTAGTTTCCTTTCTAACTTAAGCCACTCTTCTTATGGTTTCCTATTAGTACTTTTAATATCACTTCAATTACACTGACACACTCTGTTGTATCCAGCTTTTCAAGACTCCCTGTGGGATGGGCCCAGGAATATATACTCTGGTCAATGAACAGAAGTCTTCAACAGATCTTCAAACATCTGGAATGCACAAGGTCAGGGAAGGTAGTTTCTGGGTGGGGGTTGAAAGTGATGGAAGTTTTTGGTATTTTTTTTTTTTTAGGTAAACTCTACCCCCCAATGTGGGGCTCAAACTCACAGTCCCGAGATCAAAAATTCCATGCTATACTGACTGAGGCAGCCAGGGTACCCCCAAGCTGGTAGAACTTTTAAGAGAGAGGAAGGAAGGGACTGAAGGGAAGAAGGGGTTATAGAGAGGGAAGGAGGGGGAGGGAAAGAGAGAGGGAAAAGCGAGATTGTTAGTTGGTTGGTTGGTTAGTTTTGATAGTGGGGATAAATTCTGAGTTCAAAGGTTTAAGAACAACTGGTTTATGAATCATTTCTGATTGCAGTGGAGACAATGGCCTCCCTTTCCTCCTGGTAGAGGAATTCTTTCTATAAGTAATTGAAGTTGGGGAAAGCAACCTCTTTTGTTGTTGTACTCCCACTCAGGTCAAATATTTTACATTTGAAATGGCCATTATCTTCCCTTTTCCTACTTTTCCTACCTTCTCTGCTTCAAAGCAAATGGATTTTTCTTTATTCTTAGATCAAGTCTTATGCAACTCGTGTTTGCAAGAATCTTCGGATATGAATTTCTTCCTTTCCATCCACCTCCTCTGTGTTTGTGTCTCAGGAGCCTGTTCTACCCTGTTGTGGGCTGGAAGAAAGGCAAAACATTCTAACTGATCACTAGCATCTCCTCTGGATCATTATGCAACAGCTCCAGCCTGTCACATACCTTCTGTCATTTCTGAAGGAACAACCTGTCAACTCCAGAGCCTTAGTTTACCTACTTTACCCAAAAACCAGTCTTCTGTGCTCAGGAACCAAGGCACATCCCTGCCCCCTTTTCAACTCTCACAGCTTGGGAAATCAAATCTTTTGGAGGATTTGGCAGCTCTTTCACCATTAAGGTCTCAAAGCTCTTTTATCAGCTCTGTTTTTGAATCCCCAGATCTCTGTCAACAAGAACAAACAAAGAATGGGAGAGGGAGCAAGAGTCATTTGACATTGGATCATGGGGTCAAGTTCTATCTGCAAGGCAAGACCACGATTCTCCTCCGGGCGGGGCTCCACTCCAGCTCTCTCCTTTGGCTAGGTGGAAGTTAGAAGGACATATGGCTTGGAAGGTTTGTACTTTGAAGGAACAAACAGTTCCTCTGCCTGTGAAGGAATCATGGGAAATGCTGCATTATTTAACTGAGGCACGAGGAGGAGTAGTCCCTGAACCAGAGAAACCTCAAATGCAGGTATCTATGCCTACCCATCAAAGCACTGAACAAAGTATCAACAATAATCCCCAAACTGTCCATCATTCCAGCTCCATGTGAATATTGGAGTGGGAATCCTGGATTGAATAGAACAGAAACAAAAATTTCACAGTCACTTATCCCAGGTAAGCTGTCACAACTGGGGGATGGCCCCCAAATCGTTGAATCCAGGCCCTTAGTTACATCACTGGGCACTCCACCTCCCAAAAGTTTAGGAGTTGACATAGTCAAGGGGAAACCAATTCCTGCAGAAGAAGCCAAAAACACATCCTAGAGCTTAGTATAGAGCAGAGGGTCATAGGTCTTCCGGAAAAAAGGATGCAGCAGCATGAGACCCAAGTGACTAAAGTGGAGTTGGCCCCAAGGCTATCATATCAAGTTACAGATAGCATAAAGGTAACTCCATGGGCATTACTTCAAGTCATGGATTCAATGGGATCATCCCAGAATCACATTCACAAGTGACAGAATCTGTGGGTTTGTTCCCGCAGCCACCAGATGAAGTTGGGAAACCAGACGAAACGATGAAAAGAGTGAGTGTAAGCACAAAACCATCATATCAAATCACTGAATCAGTGGAGGTAACATCAAGTACTCAGCATCAAGTTATGAAATCAAAGATGACCTCCAGATCACCAATCACGTCACAGATAATGTGAAGGTAACTCCTGTAGCATTGCTTCAGTCATGGATTCTATCGGGATGATTAAAAAATCACATTCACATATCATAGAATCAGAGGGAATAACCCCAAGAACACAGTATCCAGCCATGGAGTCTGGGGATATAAACACATCGTTGGATCATGAAGTCATGCCACCAGGAGAGATAGGTCCACAGGTAGGACATGAAGTTGTGGAAACTGTGGAAATGACTGTAGGGCCACAGTTTAAAGTTGCTGAATCCGTGGACATAACCTCAAGGCCACAAAATCAAGCCATAGAACCATTGAACATTCCTCCAGGACCAGTGTGTCAAAACACAAGATCCCTGGAAATGATCTCCACTCCATTGCATCAAGTTACAGATTACACAAAAGTAACTCCAATGGCACTATTACAAGCTGTGGATTTCATGGGGATAATTCCATCAGCACAGTCACATGTTATAGAATATGGAGATTCACAGTCTAAAATTGCAAAATTGACCCCAGGAGTGACTCAACCAGATGGTTTGACTTCCGGCTCTCCTACTACTATTGGTTCACCTGGAGTTGTAGAAACTGTGGGTTTACCTCCAAAGCCACCACCTAAAGTCACAGAATCAGTAGGGGTGATTCCAATGCCATCACATCAATCCGTACATTCTCTAAAGGTAACTCCAGTAGCCCTGGGGTCACCCATGGGAATGATCATAGCATCACAATCACAAATTGTGGAAACTCCGGATTTGACCTCAAGGCCAGTATCTCAAGTCAAAGAACCTCTGGAGTTGACCCCTGGGTCATGGATTCAGGTGCTGGACTCTGTGGGGATGACTCCACAACCATATCATCAACGCACAGAAACTATGGCATTAACCCCAGGCCTATCTCATCAAGTCATAGAGTCTTCAAGGATGACCCCGTGGGATCAAATCTTAGAACCTTCAGAGATGAGTCCAAGGCAAAGCCACCAAACTATAGAGACTAGAGGGTTGGCCTCTGATCCCACAGTCACAAATCTAACTGAGTTGACACAGTCACCTCATCAAATAATGGAATCTTTAGGTACAGTCCCGAGGTCACTGGGTCAAAGTACAGCATCTGAGGGAATGAATCAAGAGCCACTGCATCAAGTCACAGATTCTGCAGTATTGACCACTACATCACTACTGCCAGATGTAGAATATTTGGGGGTGAAGCCAATGCCACAGCTTAAGGTTGTGGATTCCATGAAGTTATCCCCAGGATTACAAAATGTAAAACCTATAGACGGAACCTCAGGTTCAATCCCACAAATGGCAAAATATGGACAGTTGATCCCAACTGTGAACTCCATAGAATCGGCCCCAGAACTTCAACTGCAGGTTGTAAACTCTGATGGGTTGGCACCCATTCCACTGCTGGAAAGTGGGAATTCTGTGCAGTTAGCCCCAACGTCTCAGCTTCAAAGGTCTGCAATCTATTCGTTTAACTCTAGGAACACAAGAACAAAGTGGAAAATCTGCTGAGTTAGCCCCAGCACCACAGTTACAGAATAGGAAATCAATGCAGTTGACCTCCAGTCCACAGTTGCAAGGTCTGGAATATGTTCATTTGGCCGTGCCAAACCAGAGTTTCCAGATATAAAAGCTGCGGAGTTGACCCTAAGACCACTACAGGAAGACATGAATCCATGGAGTTGGCCCCAGAGCCACGGTTACCTGATGAAAGACCAGAGGAGATAGCTCCAGCACTCTTACTTAAAGATGTGAAAATTCCTCGAATGGTAGAATGCAGAAGGTTGATTCCTAAAACACAGGTGGAAGGTATGAAATACGAGGAGCCGATTTCAGGGGCACGCATTCGAGCAGTGAAATCTGCAGAGCTCAACCTCAAGCCAAATCGTGAAGCCATAGATCCCGAAGGATTGACTCCATGGCATCAAGCTTTAGAATCTTCAGGAATGATCACAGAGCCAGGATACGAAGGAGCAGAAGCAGAGTTGACCTCTGACACTTGTCACCAGAGGAAAGAATCTATGGAGTTGAAACAATCATCTTTAGGAAGTACTCCAAGGCCATTGAGCCAGACTTTAGAATCTATGCAGATGAACTCAATGCCATTCCAAGGTGCTCTTGAGACAATGCTCCAAAGCGTAAAAGCCTTGGAGACTCGGATGTCTCAACACACAATACAAGAATCTCCAGAGTTGGTACCAGGATCAGAGATTCAAGATCTGACCCCAGAAGTGATGAACCCAGAGTCTCAAGGTATGAAGTCTGTTCATCTGAATCTAGGACCATATTCCGAATTTATGAACTATAAGGAGTTGGCCTCAGAACCACAATTTCAAAGTGTGAAATCTGTGCCATTGACCCCAGGACCACGGCCCCAACGTACAAAACCTGAGACGTTGACTCTAGGGCCACTAATGCATGATAATAAATTTGTGGATTTAACTGTACCACTGGAAGCATCTGGGAGGTTAATTCCTGAAACACATGTTGAATCAAGGAAAGTTACCATGGAACCACACTTAGAAGCAATGAAATCTCTGAGTTCGACTTCTAGATCAAGGCATCAGGACACAGCCTCTGCAGCTTTAGCTTCTGAGATCTGGCCACAAGAGGAGGAATCTGTGAAGTTAATCCCACAGCAAGTCACGGAAACTGCTGGGATGATGCCAAGGCCACATTTTCAAAAGTTTTCAGAGATGACCTTGGGACCAGGCCATCAAGGCACAGAAACTGCGCAGCTGACTTCTGAGGCTTTGCTCCAAATGGCATTAACACAAAAACCAACAGGTCAAGTTATGGAATCTACAGGAATGACTCTAAAGCCACATTGTCAAGTTACCGAGCCTTCAGAGATGCCCGTAAGGTCAGAACATGAAAATACAGAAAATTTTGGGTTGGCATTGCTTCAAGTTGAAAATATCCAGGAGACAATGCCAGTACCACCATATTTAGTACAAGGATCTCCGGAATTGACTTTAGGACCAGGCATGCAATATGAGAAATCAGAGCCACTACTGCAAAATTTGAAATCTGTGATGTCAACCCCTGGAACATCCCCATTAATGGAAGGATCTAAACAATTTATCACAGGAGCAAAACGACATGTTATGGAGTTGACCGCAGAGCCACAGCTCCAGGGAGTAAAGTCTATGCAGCTGAAGCCAGAGCCACAATTACAAGATGTGGAATATGTTAATGTAATTCAACAGCTAGCTACTACTGGAGTGGTAGGATCTGAGAAGCTGGTACAAGAACCAGTACTACAAAGTATACTATCAGAAGACTTGACTAAGGGGGCACAGCTTCAAGGTGTGAAATTGACCCCAGGGCCGCATTTACAAAGTGTCAGATTTTCAAAGTTATCCCCAGGGCCACTTCTTCAAGGAGAAAAACCTGTAGATTTAATCTCAGGATCCCCACATCACAGTGTGAAATCTGATGAACTGACCCCAGGTTCACCAATGCAAGAGATGAAATCCTTAGATTTAACCCCAGGGCCAAACCATCAAAGCGTTATGTCTGTACAATTGACTCCAGAATCACAAACTCAGAGTATGAAATTTGTGAAACAAAACTCAAGACCACGCTTGCAAGATGTCAGATTTTCAGATTTGACCTCAGAACCAAAGCATCAAGGTTTCAAACGTGTGCAGTGTGTACCAGGAACACAGCTTCAAGATATACAGTCCGTAGGATTTGAAACAGAATCATCTTTGCAATCAAACCAAGGGCTCTTGAATGAGAATATGAAATCTCTTCTGCCTATTGAAGGATTACAGTTTCACAGCATGGAATCTATGAAATTGACCAAAGAACTACAGTATCAAGGTGTGAAGTCTCAGGAACGGAATCTAGGACCAAGGCAGCAAGAGGTGAAATTTTCTGAATTGACGTATGGGCCAAAGCTTCAAGGTGTCAAATTTGGGGAGCAAACCCCAGGATCAGTGTTTGAAGGTGTGAATTCTGTGGAGATGACCCCAGAATTAGGGCTTCAATATTCTAAATTAGCAAAGACGTCTTCGGGGCTTCAAGATCTAAAACAGGTGGGGCTTAGCTCAGGGCCATGGCTACAAGATATCAAATTTTGTGATCTGACATCAAGAAGTCAACCTTCCAGTGTGAAATCTTCAGAGTTAAACTCAGGGCCACAGCTACAGCATGTGAAATTTTTTGAGTTGACCCCAAAGCCAAAGATGAAAGGAATCAGATCTATGGGGTTGTCCCCAGGACCTCAAAAGCAAGTGGTCAAGCCTGAGGTATTAGTACCAGAGACATTGTTTCAAGGCATAAAACATTTCGTGGTGGGCCAAATGTCTAACTTGGAAGGTAACGGTCCTTATAAATTCATCTCACAACCACAGAAACCAGATGCAAAATCTATGGAGTTGACTCCTGAGTCACAGTTGCCAAGAGTAAACTATTCTGAGTCGACTAGAAGACCACATTTACAAGCTATAAAGTCTTCTGAAATGATCCAAGGGCCACACGTGGGAGGTGTGAAACCAATGGAGCTGACACCAGGCTCAAAACGTCAAGGTTTAAAATCTGAGTTGTTGATCTCAGAGCTGAAAGATGTGAAATCTGTGGCCTTAGCTACAGGACAGTGTCTAAAAGGTATGAAATCTATGTTGTTAACCCCCAGTCCACAGCTGGAAGGTGAGAAATCTATGGAGACAACCACAGTGCAAGGGATAGAACATGTCAAATCTGTGAAAGACACCAAAGATACTAAGCTTCAAGTTGCAACACCTGACTTGGCTCTGCATGCAAGAATTCAAGAATTCAAAGGAGTGGAGATGGTCCCGAGAACACAACCGCAAGATGTGAAAACCGTGGAACTGAACTTTGGGCTAAAGATGCAAGGTGAGAAACCTGTGCCTTTTGCACCAGGACCATTGCTCCAAAAGTCTGAACCGCAAGATGTGAAACCTGAGGAATTGACTTTAGAGCCACAAACGCAAGATAGGAAGGTTGTCGACAGTACCCCATGTGGAAAGCATCAAAGCTTAAAATCTGTAGAGGAAACTCCAGATTCAGAGCTGCAACATGTGAAATCTGTGAAATTGACCCCACGGGTAAAGAAGCAGGAAGTAAAATCTGGGAATGTGACCAGAAGAGCAAAGTTTCAAGGAGTAAACTCTGTAGACTTAGCCCCAAGCCAACAGTTTCAAGGGATGGCACTCATGAATTTCACTTCTGGGCCAGAACAGGATGGCAAGATATCTGTAATCTCATCAAAGCAGCAATGGAAGAATTCAGAGCAATTGAAGAGAAGGCTTAAGGCAGAAGATGGGATGTCTTTG
Source organism: Canis lupus familiaris (assembly GCF_011100685.1). Taxonomy (NCBI): domain Eukaryota; kingdom Metazoa; phylum Chordata; class Mammalia; order Carnivora; family Canidae; genus Canis; species Canis lupus. The sequence continues at coordinate 21,599,258 of NC_049238.1, forward strand.
GAGTTAATTCCAGAACTAAAATTTAAAGGCAGAAAATTAGAAGACCTCAATTTTGAGTTAGGATTTGAAGATATAAAATCACTTGATTGGACTCCTGAATCAAATATTCAAGGTTTAAAACCTAAGGAATTCAAACTTGAACCACAGTTGCAAAGCCTAAAATCTCCTAAGTTGACCCCAGGGCCCCAGTTGCACCAAGTAAAACCCTCAGAGTCAGCTTCAGAGCCACAGCTTTGTGTAAAAACTCTTGAGTTACAACAAGAGCCGCTGCTTGAAAGTATGAGATGTAGTCAGTGGATACCGGGACCTAAGTTCCAAGCCGTGAAATCTGTAGACTTAAATCTTGGGTCACATTCTCCAGGTGTTAAATCTGCAGGGTTGAAATCTTCGACACAGTTAAGAGATGTAAAGTCATCTGAATTGACTCCAGGGCCAAAACCTCAAAGTGCAACATATACAGAGTTCAACCTTGGGCCACAGCTGCAGAATGTGAAAACCCCTGAGGTGCTACCAGGACCACAGCTGCAAAAAGGGAAGGCTTTGGCATCCACCTCGGAGCCACAGGTTCAAGATGTAAAAACTACTGAGTTCAAAAAAGAGCCACAGCTTGAAACTGTGAGGCGTATTCAGTGGATACCAGGACCTGATTTCCAAGCCGTGAAATCTGTAGAGTTAAATCTTGGGTCACATTCTCCAGGTGTTAAATCTGCAGGGTTGAAATCCTCGATACAGTTAAGAGATGTGAAGTCATCTGAATTGACTCCAGGGCCAAAACCTCAAAGTGCAACATATACAGAGTTCAACTTTGGGCCACAGCTGCAGAATGTGAAATCCCCTGAGGTGCTACCAGGACCACAGCTGCAAAAAGGGAAGGCTTTGGCATCCACCTCGGAGCCACAGCTTCAAGATGTAAAAACTATTGGGTTCAAAAGAGAGCCACAGCTTGAAACTGTGAGACGTATTCAGTGGATACCAGGACCTGATTTCCAAGCTGTGAAATCTGTAGAGTTAAATCTTGGGTTACAATCTCAAGGTGTCAAGTCTGTAGAGTTGAAAGCTTTGAAACAGTTAAGAGATAGAAGGTCATCTGCGTTGACTCCAAGGCCAAAGCTCCAAGATATACAATCTTCGTCATCACTCCAGGAACATCAGCCTCAAGGTTTCGATTTGAAACCTTGTCTACAGGTTAGAAGTGTGAAATCATGTGACCTGACTTCAAAGTCAAAGTTTTGTGATATAAAATCTATGACATTCAAATCTAGGCTTTGCTTGCATGATAGGAAATCTACTAAATTGACTGCAGGACCAAAGCTTCAAGAAGTGAAATCCTTACAGTCATCCCCAAGAGCACAGCTTCAAGGTGTGAGGTCTCTAGTGCTTGCGCAAGAGCCACAGCTTCCTGACACAAAATCTGGGGTATTAAGCCAAGTGTCACAATTACAAAGTGGTACAACTATAGAGCTGAACTCCCCACGACACTTGAAAAGGATGAAGTCATCTGAGTTGACTCTTCAGACAAAGCTTCAAGGTGTGAAATCTGAGAATTTCAACTCTGGGTCACAGTGGCAAGATCTAAAATCTTCTAAGTTATCACCTGAGACAAAGTCCCAAGATATGACATTTATTGAGTTAAATCCAAGTTCCCAGATGGAAGGCATAACCTTTTCTAAACCGACTGCAGGGACAAAGATTCAAGGTGCCAAATTTACAGATTTGTTTGGGTCATCGTTACAAGGTGTGAATGCTGCTGAGGGGACCTCACAGTCAAAGCTTCAAAGTGTAAAACATAAAGAAAGCGACCCCAGTCCCCAGACGCAAGTTGTGAAATCCTCGGACCTGAACCTTGGATCAGAGCTTCAAAATATGAAACTGGCGTCCAGCCCTGAGCCACAGTTTCAAGGAGAGAAATGTTCTAAGTTAATCTCAGAAACAGAGTGTCAAGATGTGGAATCTGTGAAGTTCAAACCTGGGCCACAGTTGAGGGGTATGAAATCTTCCGAACTGATATCAGGGACAAAGCTTCAAAAGGTGCAATCAGTGGATTTCAAGTCAGCCCCACAGTTACAAGATATGAAACCTTCTAGGTTGATCATGGGCATAAAGCTTCAAGACATTAAATCTACGAATTTCAAGTCTGGACCACACTTGCAGGATGTGAAGTCTTCTCAAGTGATCCCAAGGGGAAAGCTTCAAGGTATGAAATCTGTAGAACTGAAACCTAATCCAAAGTTACAAGGTGAGAAATCTTCTGATTTGACCCTGGGGAGGAAGTTTCCAGCTGTGAAATCAGGCCCACAGTTACAAGATGTGAAATGCTCTGAGTTGATCATGGGTATAAAGCTTCAAGATACAAAATCTACGGGGTTCAGTTCTAGATCACACTTTCAAGGTATGAAGTCTTCTAAAGTGATCCCAGGGTCAAAGCTTCAAGAAGTGAAATCCTCTGAGTTCAACCATGGTCCAAAGCTACAAGGTGGGAAATCTAATTTAACCCAGAAGAGGAAGTTTCAAGGTATGAAACCGGTGGAGTTCAACCCTGGACCACAGAGACAAGGTGAGAAATCTGATTGGATACCTGAGTGCAGGCTTCGAGATTTGAAATCTGTTGAGTTAAAACCTGTTCCACAGTTACAAGGTGTAACCTCTTCTGAGTTGGCACCAGAAACAAAGCTTCAAAGTGGAGAATCTGTGGAGTTCCTTGCCAGACCCATGCAGCAAGATATGAAATCTCTTGAATTGACTCTAGGTGCAAAGGTCAAAGATGTGAAATCTTTGGGGTTTGGGTCAGCCCCAGAGTTACAAAACAGGAAACTGCATATGTTGACACCAGGGGCACACCTTCAAGGTGTGAAATCTATGAAATTCAACCCCGGGGCAAAGTTGCAAGGTGCAAAATCTCCTGAGTCCATAAACCTTCGAATAATGAAAACGACAGAAGTCAAACATGACCCAGAATTTCAGGTTGCAAACCCCTCTGAGTTAGCCTTGAAATCAAAGACTTGCAGTGTGATATCTTCCGAGTTCAAAGCTGGGAAACAGTGGCAAGAAGAGAAATCTTGTAAGTTGAAACCATGGCCAGAGCTTCAAAGTATGAAATTTATGGTATACAATCCTGGACCACATCTGCAACATATAAAATCTTCAGAATTATGCAAAGAGACAAAGCTTCACGATGTGAAAGCTATGGAATTCAATCCCGAGCAGCAGTTGCAAGATGTGAAATCTCCCGAGTTAGGCAAGGGAACAGGTATGCTTCAAGGTATGCAGTCTTTTGAGCTCAATCCTGGGCCACAGCTACAAGAGATAAAATCTGAGTTGTGCACAGATGTGAAGCTTCCATATGAGCAATTTCTGGAATTCAAGCATGAGCCTAAATTACAAGGTGGGAAATCCTCTGAATTGAATCCAGGGCCACAGCTTCAGTGTACAAATCTTGTGGCATTCAGCACTGGGCCACAATTGAAAGGTGTAAAATCTGAGTTGAATCCTCAGCCGGGGCTTCAAGGTATAAAATCTCAGGTGTTCTGCCTTGGGCCACATGTGCAAGGTGTGAATTCTTCTGCATTTATTTCAAACCCAAAACTGCAGTGCGTAAATTCTTTTGGATGCAACCCTGAGCCACCTTTGCAAGGTATAAACCCTTCTGAATTAACTTTAGTTTCAAAACTTCAAGGTATGAAGTCTTCTGAAGTGAGTTCAGGGACAGAGATTGCAAGTGAGACATCTATGGTGTTCAACCCTGACCGGCATTTGCAAGATATGAAATCTGAATTGATTCCAGGGTCGAAGTTTCTAGGTGTTGCACCTATGGAATGCAACCCTGGGCCACAGATGAAGTGTGTAAATTCTTCTGAGTTGAATGCAGAGCCAAAATTACAATGTGTAAATTCTATGGGGTGCAAACGTGGGCCACTTTTGGAAGGTGTACAGTCTTTTGGGTTGACTTCAGGGACAAAATGTCAAGGTATGGGATCTGAGGTGAATCCAGGGACTAAGAAGCAAAGTGAGACATCTGTGGTGTTCAACTTGGAATCACATTTGCAATGTTTGAAATCTGAATTGATTCCAGGGTCAAAATTTCTAGGTGTAGCACCTATGGAATGCAACCCTGGGCCACAGGTGAAGTGTGTAAATTCTTCTGAGTTGAATCCAGAGTCAAAATTACCATGTGTAAATTCTACGGGGTGCAAACTTGGGCCGCCTTTGCAAGGTATACAATCTTTTGAGTTGACTTCAGGGATTAAATGTCAAGGTATGGGACCTTTTGATTTGAATCTGGGAACAGAAGTTCTAGGTGTAAAATCTGTTATGTTCAACCCTATGCAACATTTACAAAATGTGAAATGTGAATTGACTCCAGGGACACAGTTTCAAGGTATAACATCACGGGAGTTCAACTGGGGCCCACAGCTGCAAAGCATGAATTCTTCTGATTTGAAACCAGGGTTAGAACTTCAATGCATAAATTCCATAAAGTTTAATCCAGGGCCACAGTTGCACGGCACAAAGCCCTCTGAAACTAACCCTACATCAGAATATCAAGGTACAAAATCTGTTCTGTTCAATGCTGGAGCATATTGGCAAGGTGTAAAATCTTCTGAGTTAATTCCAGGGACAAAGTTTCCAGAAATCCAGTTTTTGGAGAATCACTGTGGGTCACAGCCACAAGTTGTACAGTCGGTGTTCACTTTAGGCTCTCCGTTAAATGGTATGAAATCTGTGTTATTTTTACCAGAGCCACTGCTGAACGATGTAAAGTCGGTGGAGATGAACAAAGAGCCACTGCTTTGTGGTGCAAATTCTGTGAAACTGATTTCAGGCTCCGAGCTGCAAGACTTGAAATGTGAGATGTTTGCACTAGAGCCATGTTTTAAAAAAATGAAATATGTGGAGTTAAATCCAGGGCCACATCCTCAAGGTATGAATTCTGAGGAGTTGCCCTCACACCTTAGACAACATAGTGTGAGATCTGTGGTGTTTGCACCAAAGCTGTGTTTTCAAGATGTGAAATCTCTGGAGTTGAAACCAGGACCGCAAACTCAAAATGTGAATTCTAAGGATTTGAGTTCTTGCCTCTGGCAGAAATCTGTGATGTTTGAATCAGAGCCACGTTCTCAAGATGTGAAATCTTTGAAATCAAACCTATTGCCACATTGTCAAAGTGCTAATTCTTTAGGGTTGTCAACGTGCCTCAAGTCACCACATGCTAACTCTGAGGCCTTTGCACCAGAGCCATGTTTTCAAGATATGAACTCGGTAGAATTGACACCAGGGTTCCAACAGCAAGGTACGAATTGTCGAGAGCTGACTTCAGGATGGCAAGGTATGAAATCGGTGGTGTTGGCACCAGAGGCAACTAAAAAGTTTGCACCAGGACCATTGTTGACTAGCGTTAAATTTTCGGATTGGTCTCCGGAATCACAGCAACGAGGTGAGAAATCTTTGGAGTTTACTCCAGATCCAAAGTTGCAAAGTATAAAACATGTGAAATTGTCCTCAGCCTCTCTACAGCAAGATACAAAATCTGTAGAGTTAGCACCGGGGGCACTGCTTCAAGGAACAAAAGCTGAGATGCTAAATCGGAAAAGAAGCTATCAAATCACAGACTCTGAGATAATCCCTAGGCCAGGGCATCAGTTTGTAGAATGTGCAGAGATGATCCCGACACCAAAGCATCAAGTCCCTAAATCTATGAATTTGATTTCAATACCAGTTTATCACATCACAGAAAGGTTGGCACATCAAGGCAATGAAACCACAGAAAAATCTGTGGAGTTGACCCCAAAGCCAACAAGTAAAGCCATGGATTCTTCAAGAGTGCCTCTAAGGCTAGATCTTCAAGTACCAGAATCTGTTGATCTGACTCCAGTGCTAAGGAATCAAGGTTCTAAATCCTCGAAATTAACCCTAAAGAAAAGCTACCAAATCCCAGAAACTCTAGAGTTGCTCTCTGAGTCACGGCCTCAACTTAGAGATTTGAGAGAGTTACATACAAGGCCACTGCAGCAAGCTGTAGGATCTGAAGAGATTACACTAGAGCCCAGGCATCACACTACAGAAACTGTGGGATTGACCTCCAAGGCAAGGCAAAAAGGGAAGGAATTCCTCAGAGTGACCCCAAAGCCAGTAAGCGAAACCACTGGATATTCAGAGAGATGTCCTAGGCCCTATCCTCAAGCACTAGAATTTGTGGAGGTGATCTCTGAGAAAAGACTGCGAAGAGGAGAATCTGAGGCACTGATTACAAAGTCATTGCATCATGTTCCAGAATCTCCAGAAATGACATCAGGGCTAGGATATCAAGTTCCTGAATCTGTGGGTTTAACCTCTAGGCAGTGGCTTCAAAGGAGACAATCTTTAGCGTTGCTCCAAAAGCAAACAGGTCAAGCTGTAGGACACACAGAGTCTGTAGAGCTCACATCTGAGACATGGCAGCCAGGGGATGGATCAGTGGGGCTACCACAGTCACAGAATCAAAGTATAAAATATTCACAGAGAGCTCCAGGAGTACGGGCTCAAATTACAGAAGTTATGAGGATTAGTCCAAAGCCACTAGATCAAGTCCCAGGATCCACAAAGACACAGCTTCAAGCTGCGCTCTCAATAGGAATAACCCCGGGAGCCCCCCAAAAAGTTACTGAGTATGTGAAAGTGACTCCTGGGCCACCACTTCAGGTTGTGAAGTCTGTAGCATTAACCCCAGGGCCAGCCTTTCAAATGATAGACTATGTTCAGCTGACCCCAAAACTGCAAGATGTGAGACCCTCTGAGTTTACCTCAGAGCTGTGGTTGCAAAGTGTAAAATCTAAAGAATTAACCACAGAGCCAACACACCAAATTTTGGACATAATGAAGTTGACAGGCTTTCAGATTGTAAAGACTGTGTTAATCCCATGGCCACCACTTCAAATTGTAAAATCTGAGGAGTTAGCACCAGGGCCAATTCCTCAGGTTGTAGAACCAATAGGAGTAGCATTAGGATCAGCGATAGAAGTAATAGATTGCTTCAATCTTCAAGAAATGGTAGAACCCGTGGAATTAACTCCAAGGCCAAATACCCATGTGAAATCTGCAGAATTACTCTCACAGCCAGCATGTCCCTTTGAGGAGCCTGCAGTGTTCACTCATGAACAAGGGCTTCAGGCTGTGAAAGCAATAGGGATAAAAATAAGGCCTCCTCAAATGATGGAATCTGAGGATTTGAATCTACGACAGGTATATCAGAATAGGGAATGTGAGGATTTTACATCAAGAGAGGAGTTACAAATAGGGAACTATTTCTCTAGATTTCTCCATAACTCTTCCAACTCCCTCATCACAAGTTCTGGTGAAACAGAATTCGGAAGCCTTTGTGATTTTGAGGTGCCAGAAGTATCAAGGGCCTTGGATATAAGAAACATTGGGACAGATATTTTTCAGCCTGAAGAGTCCTTTATAGACCCTACTATGATACAATCTTCAACTCTTCCCTTTTCCCTTCACAATCAACTCTCTGATAAGATAGCTAACATTGTAGAAACTCCACATTTTGAGATCTCAGGAGTGGGTGTCATATCTAAGACGACTGACAAGAAGCAGGTGGAAGAGCTAGGGAACTCACTCCAGGGCCTATCCCAACATCCACCACAAAGCTGGAGATCACCACCTAGGACATTCCACTCAGGCTCGAGAATTCAAAGAGGCCTTACCAGCTCTGTCCTGGGCAGACAACAGAACGTCTGGGAGAATCACTCCTGGAGACAGCGACTACCTCGAAAATATCTCTCCAATATGCTAATGTTGGGGGATGTCTTGGGAACCACGATGGAAAGGAAGCTTTGTTCTCCAACATCTTTAATGGAAAGAGCCACTAGAGATATCCGTCAATCTATCCAGAATTTATTTGGGGTTCCAGCTGAACTGATGAAGCCTTCCCAGAGTCTGCTAGAGAAAGGTCGAGGTGTTATTCCTCAGCCTTCAGTGGCCAGAAACTACATTCAGAGGCACACTTCATGTCGTGGTCACGAGCAAAGAACAGCCTTAAGAATATGGACACGTAGCTCCATGTCCTCCATAATACAGCAATATTCTGGGACTAGAGTGAGATTAAAGAAAAGTTCAAAGCTCACTGATATATCCCAGGACATCTTTCAGCACATACCATTCAGCACATCAGAGGGCCAGCCTCCTGCCCCAGTACAGCTAGAGTCTTCCTTCAATATAGTTTTCACCAGGAAAGATTCTGTTCCAGTGGAAGAGAGTGAGAACTCTTTGAGTTTTGAGTCCCAACACAGTCTCAAGCCAAGTTATCTTCCCCACCAGGCCAAGACTGACTTCTCAGAACAGTTCCAGTTGCTACAAGATCTGCAGCTAAAAATAGCAGCAAAACTGTTAAGGAGTCAAATACCCCCAAATGTACCTCCGCCTCTAACTTCAGGTCTGGTTTTAAAATACCCTATCTGCTTACAGTGTGGCCGATGTGCAGGATTTAATTGCTGTCATAAATTACAGGGCACTTTCGGACCTTACCTTCTTATCTATCCACAGCTCCACCTTGTACGCACTCCTGAGGGCCACGGAGAGATTAGGTTGCAACTTGGCTTTAGGTTGCAAACTGGGAAAAGACCCCAAGTCCCAAAGTACCACAGAAGAGACAGACCCATCACACCACGAAGTCCTATATCACCATCGCTAAGGTCAGCGAAAGTCTATACTCGAGCTTCCAAGAGTCCTACTTCTACGATATATTTCCAGTCTGGATCTTCCCAGTCTCCTTCTCCTGTACGAGTCCACATCAGGCGAAGGCAGTATAGAGGCCCTGACCTAGTAGGAAAGACAGAAATTAGAAAGCCGGGGCTCTATGAATTTAGTCAGGTTCACTCTCTACCAGAGAGTGTCTCTGAAAGCAATCAGAATGTAAAATGGGCTAAAAGGAAAACCAAAAAGACCCATAATCCAAAATACCCATACCCAATGAAAAGAATCACCAAGGGAAGCAGAACACAAAACACAAAACTCTACACAAACGGTAGAAGCATAATACAGAGTCCTTCTAGGGAATTACCAGCCCAGGTAAGAAGCAAGAGGACTGGAACATCTCAAACTACCTCTGCGTCTTTAAGAAGACAATCTAAGAAATCCTCCCAACCCAAATTCATTCAACTGCTTTTTCAAGGCCTAAAGCAAGCATTGCAGACAGCACACAGAATTATGACTTCTGCTGGGCAGAAGCCCGTGGACAGGCCACGGCCAGACCATTCGTGGTCAAGCAAAAACCAGCATCTAAAACAAAGAGCCAGAAATGATTACCTATCAAGAGATATCAAAAGAGACAGGATGTCAGTTGTTAAGGTAAAGCCAGTAGACATAACCACTAAGCAGAACATGTTATGGGAAGAAAGAGAGCAATTCAGATCAGCTCAACCACCAGAAAGAGATAGCTCTTTCCAACTCAGACGTACCCAACTGCCTAAGCCCATAGTTTCCCAAGGAAGTGCCGCTTTCAAAACCAGTTCACTTGGACAGCCTATGGGTATTGTTCAAAATGACTCTAGCAGCAAAGGTAAGAAAAAGCTCTACAGAAGTGAAATCTCTAGCCAGGAGTCCAAGAACTCCAAAACAGGAACCGGAGTTCAAGTCGGAGGGAGAAATCTACATGGTTCACCTCACAGAACCTCACACAGCCACCTTAAAGAGAAACTCGCACCCAAGAAGCAAAACCACAGCTTCTTAAGGGAGAGAACCCCATATAATTCCTCTGTAAGGAGCCATCGCAGTCCCTCTGAGAGGAGATGTCGCAGTCCCTCTGAGAGGAGCCATCGAAGTACTTCTCAGAAGAGCCATCACATTCCCTCTGAGAGGAGCCATCACAGTCTGTCTGAAAAAAGCCATCACAGTCTCTCTGAGAGGAGCCATCAAAGTGCCTCTGAGAGGAGTCATCGCAGTCTTCCTCAAAAGAGTCATCACAGTCCCTGTGAGAGGAGCCATCACAGTCTTTCTGAAAAAAGCCATCACAGTCCCTCTGATAGGAGCCCTCGTAGTCTCTCTGGAAGGAGCTATCACGGTGCCTCTGAGAGGAGCCATCGTGGTCCTTCGCAAAAGAGCCATCACAGTGCCTCTGAGAGGAGGCATCACGGTCCTTCTCAAAAGAGTCATCACAGTCCCCCTGAGAGGAGCCTTCGAAGTCCTCAAAAGAGTCATCACAGTCCCTCTGAGAGGAGCCTTCGAAGTCCTCAAAAGAGTCATCACAGTCCCTCTGAGAGGAGCCTTCGAAGTCCTCAAAAGAGTCATCACAGTCCCTCTGAGAGGAGCCATCGCAGTCCTTCTCAGAAGAGCCATCACCGTCCCTCTCAGTGGAGCCATCGCAGTCCTTATCAGAAGAGCCATCACAGTCCCTCTGAGAGGAGCCATCGCAGTCCTTCTCAGAAGAGCCATCACCGTCCCTCTCAGTGGAGCCATCGCAGTCCTTCTCAGAAGAGCCATCACAGTCCCTCTGAGAGGAGCTATCACAGTCTCTCTGTAAAGAGCCATCGGAGCCCTTCTGAGAGGAGATGTCGCAGTCCCTCTGAGAGGAAATGTCGCAGTCCCTCTGAGAGGAGATGTCGCAGTCCCTCTGAGAGGAGCCATCGAAGTTTAGGATTAATCTGAGATTTTGTGAGCAATCAAGTACCCTCATTTGACAAGTATTGTAAAACAATCGTTTTTGTTGAAACTTTGAAAAATAAAAGAGACCTAGGGGGAGTGATTTCTTAACCATGTTGATTAATTCCCAAGATGTTAATCATGCTGATCATATGAAGTATTGTTTTTTTTTGGTTGTTGTTATTATTGTTTTTAATGTGCTTATGCTTATTCATGAGAAGGGATATGGGTATATTTGAGTCTTACACTGACAGTGATGAAATTCCTATGGTGACAGTTTACTAAGAGGAGTCAGAGGGGACTTGACTCTTATTGGCCTCCTGATACTAGCAAGTCTTCCAAGTAGAGATTTCTCCCATTGTTTTGGATGGTGGGTTTTGGTCCTAGAGTACTGCTAATTCCTGTTAAAATTTTTTTATACTTTTATTGAGGTATCATTGAAGTACAATAGAATGCATCTTTACAGTATACATACTTAAAGCATACAGTATGATCAGCTCTTTTTTTTTACATTTTTAAAATTTAAATCAAATTTTCAATATAGATTATAACATCCAGTGCTCATCCTATCAAGTGCCCTCCTCATTGCCCGTCCCCCAGTTACCCTATCCCGCTCCCACCAACCTCCCCTTCCCAAATCCTTGGTTTATTTCCCAGTTAGGAGTCTCATGGTTTGTCTTCCTAATTTTTCTCACTCAATTCCCCTCCCCTTTCCCTTATAATCCTTTTCACTATTTCTTATATTCCATGTATGAGTGAAACCATACTGATTAGCTTTGACATGTGTAAATAACCATAACAGTGTCACTACAGTCACTATCCCTCCCCCAAGTTTTTTTGGGTTCCTTTGTCATCCATTCTTTTCCCTACTCCTGTTCCCAGACAGCACTGCCCTTTCTTTCTGTCACCATACAGTGGTTTGCATGTTCTAGGATTTTATATAATGAAATCAGGTAGTATGTTCTATTTTTGCATGATTTTTTTCATTCAAAATAGTGGTTTTGAATGAGAACGAATTTTTATTGCTGAATAGAATTTCATTATACAAATACCATAATTTGTTTAGCCATCTTCCTTGAGACATTTGGGTTCTTTGCCTTCTGGGAGTATTAAAATAAAGCTGTTCCGAACATCCATGTGCACTTCTTTGTGGGAATTTTTTTGTTTAAGATTTTATTTATTTATCACGAGAGACACAGAGAGATGCAGAGAGAGAGGCAGAGACACAAGCAGAGGGAGAAGCAGGCTCCAGGCAGGGAGCCCGATGTGGGTCTTGATCCCGGGTCTCCAGATCACGCCCTGGGCTGAAGGCGGCGCTAAACTGCTGAGCCACCCGGGCTGGCCCTTTTTTTCTTTTTCTCTTGATAAATACCTGAGATGGTATTGTTTTACCAAGATATGCCATCTTAGGTTGATTGGTCATATGTCTGGAGTGTGTTAAACTTTTTTAAAAAATTTGCCTGTTTTCCAAATTGGTGGTATAATTTTATATTCCTATCAGCAGTGTATAGGAATAAGTCTTTAATTTTAGCCAATTTTAAGGGTGTATAGTGGTGTTTCATTGTCATTTTAATATTTTCCTGATGAATAATGATATAGAACATCTGTCATGTGCTTATTAGCCATTCATATATCTTCTGGGAAGCACCTGTTCATATCTTTTGCCCAATTAAAGATTTTGTTTTTGGGGTTCCTGGGTGGCTCAGCAGTTGAGCGTCTACCTTTGGCTCAGGGTGTAATCCCTGAGTCCCAGGATCCTGGGATCAAGTCCTGCATTGGGCTTCCTGTTTGGAGCCTGCTTCTCCCTCTGCCTGTGTCTCTGCCTCTCTCTGTGTCTCTCATGAATACATAAATAAAATCTTTAAAAAATAAAGATTTTTTAATGTATTTACTTGATAGAGTATGAGAGAAAGAACGGACACAAGTAGGGAGAGGGGTAGAAGGAGAAGCAGACTCTTTGCCGAGCAGGAAGCCTGACTGGGGGCTCGACCCCAGGACCCTGGATCATGACCTGAACTGAAGTCAGAAGCTTAACCAACTAAGACACCCAGGCACCCCTCTTTGGCCCATTTTTAAATGTTGAGTTGTCTGTCTTGCTATGGAATTGTAGCATTTTTATAAAGATTTTATTTATTCATAGAAATGCAGAGAGAGAGAGAGAGAGAGAGAGGGAGAGAGAGAGAGAGAGAGAGAGGCAGAGACACAGGCAGAGGGAGAAGCAGGCTCCATGCAGAGAGCCTGACATGGGACTCGATCCAGGGTCTCCAGGATCACGCCCTGGGCTGCAGGTGGCGGTAAACCACTACGCCACCGGGGCTGCCCGGAATTGTAGTATTTCTTAAAAATTATATTCTGAATGCCGTATCTTTGATAGATGTGTCTTGAGTATTTTCTTCCAGTCTCTGATTTGCATTTTATTTTTCTTAATGGTGTATTCATTCATTCATTTAAATATTATTTATTTTTTTTTTATTTATTTTTTTTTTAATTTTTTTTTTTATTTATTTACTTATGATAGTCACAGAGAGAGAGAGAGAGAGGCAGAGACACAGGCAGAGGGAGAAGCAGGCTCCATGCACCGAGAGCCTGATATGGGATTCGATCCCGGGTCTCCAGGATCGCGCCCTGGGCCAAAGGCAGGCGCCAAACCGCTGCGCCACCCAGGCATCCCTATTATTTATTTTTAAACCACTGAGCCACTCAGGCATCCCTTTAATGGTGTGTTTTAAAGATCAATAGTGTTAATGCAATCATGAAATGGGCAAAAGACATGAACAGAAATTTCACAGAGGAAGACATAGACATGGCCAACAAGCACATGAGAAAATGCTCCGCATTACTTGCCCTCAGGGAAATACAAATCAAAACCACAATGAGATACCACCCCACAACAGGGTGAATGGTGAAAATTAACAAGACAGGAAACAACAAATGTTGGAGAGGATGTGGAGAAAGGGGAACCCTCTTGCACTGTTGGTGAGAATGTGAACCGGTATAGCCACTCTGGAAAACTGTGTGGAGGTTCCTCAAAGAGTTAAAAATAGAGCTACCCTATGACCCAGCAATTGCACTGCTGGGGATTTACCCCAAAGATACAGCTGCAGTGAAACGGCAGGACACCTGCACCCCAATGTGTGTAGCAGCAATGTCCACAATAGCCAAACTGTGGGAGGAGCCTTGGTGTCCATTGAAAGATGAATGGATAAAGAAGATGTGCTCTATATATACAATGGAATATTACTCAGCCATTAGAAATGACAAATACCTACCATTTGCTTCCACGTGGATGGAACTGGAGGGTATTTTGCTGAGTGAAGTAAGTCAGTCAGAGAAGGACAAACATATGGTCTCATTTATTTGGGGAATATAAAAAATAGTGAAAGGGATTAAAGGGGAAAGGTGAGAAAATGAGTGGGAAATATCAGTGAGGGTGACAGAACATGAGAGACCCCTAACTCTGGGAAATGAACAAGGGGTGGTAGATAGGGAAACGGGCAGGAGGTTGGGGTGACTGGGTGATGGGCACTGAGGGGACACTGAGGGGACACTTGACAGCATGAGCACTGAGTGTTATGCTATATGTTGGCAAATCAAACTCCAATAAAAAATATACACTAAATTTAAAAAATTAATTAATTAAAAATCAATAGTTTTATTTATTTGTTAAAGATTTATTTATTTAGTTTACTGAGAAAGGGGAGGAGCAGAGGGAGAGAATTCTGAAGCAGACTCCCAGCTGTGTGTAGAGCCCAACTTGGGGCTCTATCCCAGGACTCTGAGATCATGACCTCAGCTGAAGCCACTCAATTAACTGAGCACGAGGCACCTTGAAGACCAATGGTTTTAATTTATTATCAAAAATAGTTATAACGTTATTTTCCCTTCTATATATGTCAGCTTTTTTTTTTTTGGATTTATTTGAGAAAACTTTGCCATCCCTATTTGCAAAGATTTTCTCCTTTTTTTTCTAGACTTTTTCTAGAATTGGGAGCAAGATGGCGGAAGAGTAGGGTCTCCAAATCACCTGTCTCCACCAAACTACCTAGAAAACCTTCAAATTATCCTGAAAATCTATGAATTCGGCCTGAGATTTAAAGAGAGACCAGCTGGAATGCAACAGTGAGAAGAGTTCGCGCTTCTTTTTTTTTTTTCTTTTTAATTTTTATTTATTTATGATAGTCACACACACAGAGAGAGAAAGAGAGAGAGAGAGGGTGGGGGGCAGAGGGAGAAGCAGGCTCCATGCACCGGGAGCCCGATGTGGGATTTGATCCTGGGTCTCCAGGATCGCGCCCTGGGCCAAAGGCAGGCGCTAAACCGCTGCGCCACCCAGGGATCCCAGAGTTCGCGCTTCTATCAAGGTAGGAAGACGGGGAAAAGGAAATAAAGAAACAAAGGCCTCCAAGGGGGAGGGGCCCCGCGAGGAGCCGGGCTGAGGCCGGGGCGAGTGTCCCCAGGACAGGAGAGCCCCGTCCCGGAGACGCAGGAGCTGCACCGACCTTCCCGGGCGGAAAGGGGCTCGCGGGGAGTTGGAGCAGGACCCAGGAGGGAGGGGATACCCTCTGGCTCCCCGGGACAGTAACAGCAACTCCGCGCCCAGGAGAGTGCGCCGAGCTCCCTAAGGGCTGCAGCGCGCACGGCGGGACCCGGAGCAGCTCGGGGGGCTCGGGCGGCGGCTCCGCGGAGGGGGCTGCGCGGAGGGGGCTGCGCGGCCCCGGGAGCAGCTCGGCCGGGCTCGGGCAGAGGAAGAGGCTCCGTGCAGAGGGGCCTGCGCGGTTCCAGGAGCAGCTCGGAGGGGCTCGGGCGGCGGCTCCGCGGAGGGGGTTGCACGGCCCGGGAGCGCGAATCCAACAGCGCAGGCTCCGGAGCACAGGGCGCCGGGACACAGCCCAGGATCCGGCCTCCCCCGGGACAGGCAGAGGCCGGGAGGGCCCAGGACAGCGAGGACGCTCCTGCCCCGAGCTGAGCAGATCAGCGGCCCCGCCCCGGAGCCTCCAGGCCCTGCAGACGGAGTTCCTGCCGGAGCTGAATCCAGGTTTCCAGAGCTGCCCCGCCACTGGGGCTGTTCCTCCTGCGGCCTCACGGGGTAAACAACCCCCACTGAGCCCTGCACCAGGCAGGGGCACAGCAGCTCCCCCAACTGCTAACACCTGAAAATCAGCACAACAGGCCCCTCCCCCAGAACACCAGCTAGACTGACAACTTCCAGGAGAAGCCAAGGGACTTAAAGAACACAGAATCAGAAGATACTCCCCTGTGGTTCTTTTTTTTGTTTTGTTTTGTTTTGTTTGTTTTGTTTTGTTTTTTGTTTTTTTGTTTTGTTTTGTTTTGCTTTGTTTCCTTCCCCCACCCCCCCCTTTTTTTTTCTCCTTTCTTTTTCTCTTTTTCTTCTTTTTCTTTTTCTTTCGTTTTTTTTTTTCTCTTCCCTTTTTTTTCTCTTTCTCTTTTCTTTCCTTCTTTCTCTCCTCTCTTTTTCTCTTTTTCCCAATACAACTTGCTTTTGGCCACTCTGCACTGAGCAAAATGACTAGAAGGAAAACCTCACCTCAAAAGAGAATCAGAAACAGTCCTCTCTCCCACAGAGTTACAAAATCTGGATTACAATTCAATGTCAGAAAGCCAATTCAGAAGCACTATTATACAGCTACTGGTGGCTCTAGAAAAAAGTATAAAGGACTCAAGAGACTTCATGACTGCAGAATTTAGAGCTAATCAGGCAGAAATTAAAAATCAATTGAATGAGATGCAATCCAAACTAGAAGTCCTAACGACGAGGGTTAACGAGGTGGAAGAACGAGTGAGTGACATAGAAGACAAGTTGATAGCAAAGAGGGAAACTGAGGAAAAAAGAGACAAACAATTAAAAGACCATGAAGATAGATTAAGGGAAATAAACGACAGCCTGAGAAAGAAAAACCTACGTTTAATTGGGGTTCCCGAGGGCGCCGAAAGGGACAGAGGGCCAGAATATGTATTTGAACAAATTCTAGCTGAAAACTTTCCTAATCTGGGAAGGGAAACAGGCATTCAGATCCAGGAAATAGAGAGATCCCCCCCTAAAATCAATAAAAACCGTTCAACACCTCGACATTTAATTGTGAAGCTTGCAAATTCCAAAGATAAGGAGAAGATCCTTAAAGCAGCAAGAGACAAGAAATCCCTGACTTTTATGGGGAGGAGTATTAGGGTAACAGCAGACCTCTCCACAGAGACCTGGCAGGCCAGAAAGGGCTGGCAGGATATATTCAGGGTCCTAAATGAGAAGAACATGCAACCAAGAATACTTTATCCAGCAAGGCTCTCATTCAAAATGGAAGGAGAGATAAAGAGCTTCCAAGACAGGCAGCAACTAAAAGAATATGTGACCTCCAAACCAGCTCTGCAAGAAATTTTAAGGGGGACTCTTAAAATTCCCCTTTAAGAAGAAATTCAGTGGAACAGTTCACAAAAACAAAGACTGAATAGATATCATGATGACACTAAACTCATATCTCAACATAGTAACTCTGAATGTGAACGGGCTTAATGACCCCATCAAAAGGCGCAGGGTTTCAGACTGGATAAAAAAGCAGGACCCATCTATTTGCTGTCTACAAGAGACTCATTTTAGACAGAAGGACACCTACAGCCTGAAAATAAAAGGTTGGAGAACCATTTACCATTCGAATGGTCCTCAAAAGAAAGCAGGGGTAGCCATCCTTATATCAGATAAACTAAAATTTACCCCAAAGACTGTAGTGAGAGATGAAGAGGGACACTATATCATACTTAAAGGATCTATTCAACAAGAGGACTTAACAATCCTCAATATATATGCTCCGAATGTGGGAGCTGCCAAATATATAAATCAATTATTAACCAAAGTGAAGAAATACTTAGACTTTTTCTAGATTTTACGTTAGGTCTATGACTCATTTAGAGTTAATTTTTTGTGCATGGTGTGTCCTAAGAATGTCAATTTCTTTAAATTTTGTAAATTCTGTTGTTAAGACTTTCTTTTCCTTATTCAATTGCATTGGTACCTTGGTCAGAAATTACGTAAACGTATATATGTGTGGGTCTGTTTCTGGACTTCTTATTCTGTTCTGCTGGTGTATATATCATATCTATCTTTTTGCCAATACTAAAACTGTCTTGATACTGTGAGATTAGAGTAAGTCTTGAAATCAGATGGGGTAAGTCATCTAACTCTATTGTTCTTTTTTTTATTTTTTAAAAAGATTTTATTTATTTATTCATAAGAGACACAGAGAGAGAGAGAGAGAGAGAGAGAGACAGGCAGAGGGAGAAGCAGGTTCCAGGCAAGGAGCCTGATGTGGGACTCGATCCTGGCTCTCCAGGATCACACCCACCCTGGGCTGAAGGCAGAGCTAAACCCTGAGCCACCGGGCTGCCCAACCACCCGGGCTGCCCTATTGTTCTTTTTTTTTTTTTTTTTTTTTTTAATTTTTATTTATTTATGATAGTCACAGAGAGAGAGTGAGAGGCAGAGACACAGGCAGAGGGAGAAGCAGGCTCCATGCACCGGGAGCCCGACGTGGGATTCGATCCTGGGTCTCCAGGATCGTGCCCCGGGCTAAAGGCAGGCGCCAAACCGCTGCGCCACCAGGGATCCCCCTACTGTTCTTTTTAAAAATTTGTTTAGCTATTCTGGGTTCTTTGTCTTTTTATATAAATTCTAGAGTTAGTTTGTCAATTTCTATAAAAAGAAGCATGCTGGAGTATTGATGAGTATTATATTGAATCAGTAGATCAGTTGGGGGAAAATTGCAATTTTAACAATACTGAGTTTTCTGACTTATGAGCATGCCGTATTTTTCCTTTTCTTAGATCCCTAACTTCTCTCTCACCAACATGTTGTAGTTTTCATTATCAAAGTCTTGGTTATCTCTCATTCGATTTGTTCTTAGGTGTTTTGTGTGTGTGTGTGTGTGTGTGTGTTTAATATTACTGTAAATAATAACTTTTAATAAGTTCATTTCTAGTTGCTTGTTGCTAGTATGTCAATCTAGCCACAGGATTGTCAATTTTGTTGATCTTTTCAAAGAACCAGATTTTCTGTGTTGTCTTAATTTATGAATTCCTCCTCTTTGTTATATTTTTCCTTCTATTTTGGGTTTACTTTGCCCTTTGTAAGGTATCTTAAGATGAAGTCTTGTCAGGAAATTAGATTTTAGGTCTAATTTTCTAATAGGAGTGTTTAGAGCTTTAAGTTTCCTTCTGAGTGCCGCTTTGGATGCAATCCACAAATTTTGATATGTGTATTTTTGTTATTACTCCAGAATATTTTGAATTTCTCTTGTGATTTCTTTTTGACCTATGAATTATTTACAAGGAGATTATTTAATTATGATTTATTTTTTTATTTTAAATATCTTACTGATCTTGATTTCTTTTTTATTTTATTTTATTTTATTTATTTATTTTTTTTTTATTTATGATAGCTACACAGTGAGAGAGAGAGGCAGAGACATAGGCAGAGGGAGAAGCAGGCTCCATGCACCGGGAGCCCGACGTGGGACTCGATCCCGGGTATCCAGGATCGCGCCCTGGGCCAAAGGCAGGCACTAAACCGCTGCGCCACCCAGGGATCCCCTGATCTTGATTTCTAATTTAATTCTGATGTGGTCAGAGAATACACGTATGATTTTCCTCTTTTTATTTTGTTAAAGATTTTATTTATTTATTTATTCATGAGACAGAGAGAGAGATAGAGAGGCAGAGACACCGGCAGAGGGAGAAGCAGGTTCCATGGAGGGAGCCGGGCATGGGACTCGATCCTGGGTCTCCAGGATCAGGCCCTTGACTGAAGGCGGCGCAAAACCACTGAGTCACGGGGGCTGCCCGATTTTCCTCTTTTTAAGTTTAGAGTTATGCTCTATCTTGTTGAATGCACAATGTCTACTTGAAAAGAATGCATATTCTGTAGTTGTTGAATGTGGTGTTCAATAAAGTGATCTAGAATAAGGTAGCTAATATTGTTGTTCAGATCTTCTATGTCTTTACTGAATTTTTGTCTAGTTCTATCACTTCCTGAAAGAAGAAGTCTTAAAATTTCCTTCTAAGACTGTAGAATTGTTATTTTTTTGCTTTAATTCTATCAGTTTTGCTTTGTGTACTTTGATCCTCTACTGCTAGCCACATAAAATGAGGAATTGTGTCTTTGTGATGATTTGTTACTTTTATCGTTATGATATGTGTCTATTTCTATCTCTGGTGATACTCTTGTCTTGAAGTCCATTGTATCTGGTATCAAAATAGCCATTTCAGACTTCTGTTTGCTGATTGTGTAGTTTAATTTTTTCATCCATTTATTTCCAGTATCTACATGTTTTTACACTGAAAGTGTGGGGACACATGGCTGGCTCAGTCAGAGGAGCATTTGACTCTTGATCTCCGGGTCACGAGTTCAGGGGCCACATTGGGTATAGAGATTACTTAAATATATTTAAAAAAAAAAAGAAAAGAAAAAAAGTCTGCCACTTTTGGCACAATTTACACTTAGTCGACCCTTGAACAACACATGCTGACCACAACACAGTTGAAAATCCACTCCCCCCAAAAGTAACTACTAATAGCCTATTGTTGCTGGAAGTCTTACTGATCACATGAACAGTCAATTAACACATATTTTGTGTGTTATACATATTATATACTATGGTGTTCTTACAATAAAGTAAGCTAGAGGAGATAAAATATTATTAAAATGACAAGGAAAAGGGGGCACCCAGGTGTCTCGGTGGTTGTCTGCCTTTGGCTCAGGTCGTGATCCCAGGGTCCTGAGATCAAGTCCTGCATCGGGCTCCCTGTGGGGAGCTTGCTCCTCCTTCTACCCATGTCTCTGCCTCTCTCTGTGTGTCTCACGAATAAAAAATCTTTTTAAAAAAGTTTATTTATTGACATTTACAATACTGTACTGTATATTAAATAAAATCCATGTGTAAGTAGATCCATACAGTTCAGACCTGTGTTGTTCAAGAGTATTACTAGAGTACTAGAGTATTGCCTTTTTATTCACTCTTAAACAATCTCTGACTTTTCAACTGGAGTGTTGAGACCATAAACAATTGAATTAATTATTGATATGGTTGGATTTAGGTCTGCCATTTGATTATGTGTCTTTGTACCCTGTTTTTTTTGTTCCTTTATACCTTCTTTTGGATTATTTGAATATTTGGTGTCTGATTTTAGTTTACTGATTTTTGACTCTTTCTCTTTTCTCTCTTTCTCTTGTGTGTAGTGGTTGCTCTAGGAAGTATAATATACATACCTATTGTTTCATAGCGTTGAGTTAATATACTACTACCACTTTGCTTAAATGTAGAAGCTTTATAACCATATAGATTGTTTAACCCCTGCCTGCTGACCAGTAAGTTATAGCTATCATAAGTATTACATTTACATATGTTGAAAACCTTACCAGAGAATGTTAAAAATTTGTTTTAAAGAGGGTTTTCTGTTGTTGTCATTGTTAATGTATTTACCCAGCTATCCTTTCTTTCTTTCTTTCTTTCTTTCTTTCTTTCTTTCTTTCTTTCTTTCTTTCTTTTTTTTTTTAAGATTGAATTTATTTATTCATGAGAGACGAGGAAAGAGAGGCAGAGACACAGGCAGAGGGAGAACCAGGCTCCCTGCAAGGAGCCCGTAGTGGGACTCGATCATGGACCCTGGATCATGCCCTGAGCCAAAGGCAGACACTCAACCACTGAGCCACCCGGGCATCCCGGTTTTGAACATTTTCATTAAGATGTGTCTAGGTGTGTTTTTCTTTGAGTTTATCGTGTTGAGTATTTGTTGAGCTCCTAGAATCTATAAATTTATGTCTCATTAATTTCGGTGATTTTCTACCATAAATTTTTCAAATGTATTTTTGTGCCACAGTCTCGTTTTCCTTTCCTTCTGGGATTGTGGCTACACTTAAGTTAGACCTTTTGGTATTGACCCACAGGTGGTTGGGGCTCTGTTTACTCTTTTTCAACCTTTTTCCTCCTTGTTTTTCAGATTGGATAATTTGTCTTCAAGTTCTTTCCTTTGTCATCTCCATTCTATTATTGAGCCCATTCTGGTTTTATTTCAAACATTGTATTTTTCAGTTCTAAAATTTCAATTAGTAGTTTGCCTGGGTGGTTAAGTATCTACTTTCAGCTTAGGTCTTGATTCTAAGGTCCTTGGATCGAGCTCTACATCAGGCTCTCTGCTGAGAGAGAGTTTCTCCCTCTCCTTCTGCCTGCTGCTCTCCCTGCTTGTACATGTGGTCTCTCTTTCTCTGTCAAATAAATAAATAAAATATATTTAAAAATTCAAGTAGTTCTTTCTTATGGTTTTTATTTTTCTCAGAATTTCTACCTTGTCCTTCATTTCAAGTGTGTATTCCTGTATTGCATGGGGCACAGTTATAATTGTTGCCCGAAATTTTTTATACTTCTCGCATCTGGATCATCTTGGGGTTGACATTTGTTCATTTCCTATCCTTTCAGAATTATGCACATTTTCCGATTTTTTGTGTATTACATCATTATGGAATTTATTCCTAAGATAGTGAATGTTATTTGTATAGACTTTGGGTCTTTTTATAATTTTCTGGGGGATTGGCTAATTGAATTCAAATAAATAAAAAAGAATCTTCTGGGTGATCATTGCTGTTTTTCTTTTAGCAAGTAACCTGTTCAGACCATAGTTCTGTCTTGCTTTCTGAGGGTATTGGTTCAGTCTTAGTTTCATTCTTTGAGTCTTTGCTATGTTGGTTTACCTCTGCTTAAATTGCTTAGGGGTTCGTCTGAGACTTTTTCAGGTATTTCAAGTCTTGTTTCATTTCTCCAAGCTTTTGATACATTGGTTTGGGTCTGTCTTTTACTAGCAGCTCGCAGGTTAATCTGGTGTGCAGCTTGTTCATATCTTATTTCATTTTTCAAAGCCTTTGCTAAGCTGGTTTGGGTATGCTCCACACAATGAGATTTGGAATTAAGCCATGATTTGTGTAGATTCATACAGAGAATTATGAGATCATCCTCCTTGTCTGTCTCTTCTCCACAGTTCTCTTACACAGGTTTGTCCATGGAGATCCCTTTTCCAGGTTTCTCTTGCCAGAAAGATAGAGTTTCTAGAGTTTCTATTAGAATTTAGGCTGCCTATGCTGCTCTGCACATGGGGCCCACCCTTAATTGCAGAGCCACGTGAGGAAAAACAAAAAATGGGGAAACACACTCAATATGAGTCACTCCTCCTGATTTTGATTCCCCTCCACAATCCACCTGCTTTGTTTACTTTTCGGAGTCGAGGATTTTCAGTTGTGATCAGCAGGAGGGATGGGTCGTAGTGGCCTTATGCACTGCGGCAGAATGATAACTTCACTGTATTAAACTTTTTTGTAATTTTGGATCTCATGTGCAAAGAACTGAAAATCATTCTTCCCTGTTCATAGCATACTGACATCATCAGTCCCTAGTATTTTCTGTTTTCTTTATTTCTATTCCCTTTCAAAGACAACGGAGTTAGCGAGTTTGATATTTGTCCTTAAATATTTATGAATCCTTGTAAAGTAGCTAGTGTTGTTTACATGTATACTAGTTTTTAATTTACCACATTGAAGTTAAATCTTGTTCTATTACTTTTTCCTTTTTCTTCTAATGATTTATTTATTTTTGGAGAGAGAGAGCGTGCATGTGTGTACATGCTCGGGGTAGAGGGTAGAGGGCACAGGGAGAGGGAGAGAGAGTCTCGAGCTGATTCAGCGCTGAGCAGTGAGTCTGACTCAGGGCTCGATCTAACAGCCCTGAGGTCAGGGCCTGTGCCAAATCTGAGTCAGATGCTTAATGAGCTGTGCCACCCAGGCACCCTTGTTTTCTATTTTTCATTCACCAGTATGCTTTTCAGTTATGTTCATGTCTTATGTATAGAAAAGATTTGTTGCTGGGACGCGTGGATGGCTCAGGGTGTGATCCTGGGATTCAGGGATCGAGTCTCGCATTGGGCTCCTTGAAGGGAGTCTGCTTCTCCCTCTACCTATGTTTCTGCCTCTCTCTCTTTCTGTGTCTCTCATGAATAAATAAATAAAATCCTTAAAAAAAGAGAAAGTTTGTTGCTTCCAACAACTACATACTATTCCATAACAGACATATATCACATTTTATGTATAGATTTTCTTTTTTTTTTTTTTTTTATGTATAGATTTTCTTAAGAAAGGTCATCTGTGTTACTTCCAACTCCTTCCTACCACAAACCTCTATGTGATTCTTATCTGGTCTACCTCTAACGTGTTATCTTGAATCTGCCAACTTACCTATACTACCAAACCCTCGTTCAAGTCGTCCTTTTACCTCTTCCCTGTACTGTTAACCCCTCTTCCTTTATTCACTCTTCCTCCATGGGCCATCTTCCTTTTTTTTTTTTTTCTTTTCATCTTCCATATAGCATTCAGAGTGACTGTTCTAAACCATAGACCTAACACAGGCCTTACACAGGTCTCAGGCCTGTGTTTTGCTATGTCTCATTCTTGCAGATCTCATTCTTTCCAGAGTCAGGACAGTCAGAGTGCTTAAAAGAGATGAGTCTGGAGCCAAAGAGTGGGGGTCAAGTTCAGAGGCGTTCTGTCAAGATAGCTGTGTACCACCTGCAGGAGCTGGCTTCTGCTGAACTGGCCAAGGAATGGCCTAAGAGGAAGGTGCTTCAGGATTTGGTACCTGATGATCGGAAGGTAAAGTAGAAACTTGTATTAATTTAGAACCATGTCTAATACTGTGCTTATGTACGGAAAAGTAAATGCACTTGAGTACATGATAAATGATATTTTGCTTCTTTATTTTTAGAGATGGGATATGTTTAATCCACTTTCAGTGTTTGGATTCATGTGGGTCCTAGAGAGACAGTCTGTTCCAGAAGTTTCTTAAGGAACCCCATTATTTCTGGTCTACTTCCCGAGGGAACCAGAATTCCCAGATTAGTCTTTTGCTTAGTTGTTGCCCAGCATGTTTCCACTTTGTTAGTTCACGTGTGGGAGTCTATATTTAGTTAATGCTTTCCATTTGTTTTTCTAGCCACAGAACTCCTCTCCCCACGCACTCTTTTTTCCAAATGAAAGCTTATCTAAAACATCAGTATGTGAAATAACTGAAAATGGAGTCACTCCAAATAACTAGAGGTAGTGAGCCCAAAGCCTTGTCTACTTGGCCTTCTCCTTGATACTTTTATCATTACCTCCATG
The DNA here is from genome assembly GCF_011100685.1 of Canis lupus familiaris. Classification (NCBI taxonomy): domain Eukaryota; kingdom Metazoa; phylum Chordata; class Mammalia; order Carnivora; family Canidae; genus Canis; species Canis lupus. The sequence goes on from NC_049238.1 coordinate 21,624,078, forward strand.
GTTCCAAGTGTACTTGTGAGTGGTACAGAACCCAGCTTGGAAGCCTTTGGGGCTTTTTGTTTGTTTGTTTTTTGTTTAAATCATTTATGTATTTGACAGAAAGTGAGAGAGCACAAGCAGGGGGAACAGCAGAGGGAGAAGGAGAAGCAGGCTCTCCACTGAGCAGGGAGCCCAATATGGGGCTCAATTCCAGGACTCTGGGATCTTCTTGACCTGAGCTGAAGGCAGACGCTCAAAGGAATGAGCCACCCAGGTGCCCCTGGAAGCCTTTGGTGTAAAACAGATCAAAGACCAGAGGAACATTATTTGGCCAAGAGGAGACAAGGGGTATATGACTTAATGGGAGTAGTCATTCGAGAGCTTGGAGGATATACAGTAAGGATTAAGATTAGAGCTAAGGACCTATCCATCTCCATGGTATGGACAAGAATAGTTTATTTTTTTTTTTTTTTAAGAATAGTTTAGATTTGGCCTAGGGCTTTCACTCATGCGATGGGAATGTCGTAAGTTATGTGAAAATTTGTCAAATCTCAGAAGTTGATACCTCTTATTTGGCCTAAAAATCAGTCCAAGGAGTAATTGAATATCAAGGCATCCTGTCTTGTTTCAGACTTATTGATATTTCCTGCCACAGACTAAAGTATATGGTTATCTAAATTCGGTTTAAATGTGAATTTTATACATTGGTAAGTACATTGTGATATTATCGTCTCATCTGTGCATGGTCTGTGGTAGGGAATTTGACATAAATATTTGTTAGCTCATTGATAAGTTTTGATAGTCTTATCTAGCAGCTACTTTACTAAAATCATCTGTTTTATGTTTTGACTTTGTGTAGGCTAAGGGAATTATTTTGTTTTTTTAAACGAAAATTTTAGGGGAATCTGGGTGGCTCATTCTTAAGTGTCCAGCTCTTGATTTCGGCTCAGGTCATGATCTCAGGGTTGTGAGATTGAGCGAGCCCCATGTCAGGTCTGCACCGGGCATGGAGCCTGCGTAAGATTCTCTCCCTTTCCATTTGCCCCTCCCAAATAAAATAAAATAAAATAAGATATTAATTTGTTTGAATAGATTATACATTGTTGTCATTAATGTCAAAATGATGATTAACATTGAGGTATCTCACTCTCACCCCATCCTTGTTGTCTTGTCTCCATGGTTAACCATTCTCACTGATTTCTGTGTCCTGCCAATGTTTCTTTTCTTTTTTTCCTGCCAATGTTTCTTGATGCAAACACAAGCAATATTGTCTAGGAGAAGCTCTTGTGTTTTCCTTTACTCTCACGCTACTTAAGCTCTGACATCAGATGTGTGGGTTTGTCCCATACAGACCAATTTTCTATCACCACCTGGGCATCCTACAAATAATTCAGTTCGACATTATCTATCTGGACTTGGTGGCAGATCCTACAAGTTAAGGGCTCAGTCCCACAGGACTGCTCCAATTTCAGATGCCAATTGCAAGTCTCAGTTTGCCACCTGTGCTTCTGAGCGATTGGCTATAAATTGGGGTTCCTATAACCCCATCCTTGGTTTTGGTAATTTGCTAGAATGGCTCACAGAACTCAGGGAAACACATTTACTGGTTTGTTATAAAGAATATAATAAAACCTACAGATGAAAAATCAGATGAAGAAATTTATATAGAGTGAGGTCTGGAAGAGTCCCAAGCACAGTAGGAGCTCCTGGCCCTGTGGAGTTGGGGGTGCATCACCCTCTTGGCCATATATATGTTCTTTTTTTTTTTTTTTTTTTTTTTAAGATTTTATTTATTCATGATAGTCACAGAGAGAGAGAGAGAGAGTCAGAGACACAGGCAGAGGGAGAAGCAGGCTCCATGCACCGGGAGCCCGATGTGGGACTCGATCCCGGGTCTCCAGGATCGCGCCCTGGGCCAAAGGCAGGCGCCAAACCGCTGCGCCACCCAGGGATCCCCCCATATATATGTTCTGAGGAAGCTCTTTGAACCCCATAATTTTGGGATTTTTAGGGAGGTTTCATCACATAGGCACGATTGATTAACTCCATTTCTAGTCCCTTTGCCTTTCCAGAGAATGGGGAATTGGTCTGAAAGTGCCAAACTTCAAATCATGGCTTGGTCTTTCTGGTGTCTAGCCCCTCCCAAGGAGCCCACCAAGAATTGCCTCAGTAGAATAAAAGCTACTCCTTTTCCAAGGGATTTGTGAGCTTTGTGTCAAATACTGGTATTAGTTAGGAATTTAGGTGTTTTAAGAGCTCCCTGTTGGGAACCAGGTTCAAAGACTAATTAGTAACAGGAGCTGAGGGCAGAGGCCAATAAATATTTTTTATCTCACAAATAAATATTTCTTTTAGAAGAAACCATTTTATTTGGAAATAATTTTAGATTTACAGCCATTGCAGAATTAGTACAGAATTTCCATATGCTTTTCACCCGACTTCCTCTAATGTCAACATCTTCCGTAACCGATAGCATAGGATCCCATCACATGATCCCACCAGGATCCCACATTTAATTCTCTTTACCGTGGCTTCTTCGTCTCCTCTCATCTGTTATAATTCTTCTGGCTTTTTGTTGTTGTTTGTTTTTCTGTGTTTTTTACACTTTTGAAGAGGACGGGCTGGTTATTTTGTAGAATATCCCTCATATGGATTTGTCTAGTGTTTTCTTGAGATTGGATTGAGGGTTACATGTTTTTGTCAAGAATACCACAGTGTTACACCGTATCAGGAGGTATATGATATTGGTGTGTCTTTTTACTGATAACTTTGATCACTTGATGAGGGTGTTGCCCAATTTTCTCCAAGGCAAAATTATATTTCCCCCCCTGTAATTAGTGAATATTTTGGGGGGAGATTGACAGTATGCAACTAGCCTGTGTCTTATCATACTTCTGCCCACTTACCATAGCATCCGTCAGTGATTCTTGTCTGCAATAATTATAATTATTATTATGGTGGTTTGCCTAATGATGGTTAGTGTTTCCATTATTTCTTCCATAGTTATTAATTGGAATTCTACTGTGAGAAAGATATGTCCTTTTATTCTGTTAATCTGTTTATATCCATATGGACTCATGGATATTTTATTGTAGCATTATCATCCAGTGCTATTATTGTTGTTCAATTTATAGCTCAAATTGTCTCAGATTTGGCCATCAAGAGCTCTTCCAAGTGGGTTCCTATGTCTTTTTGAAATGCTTCTATCATTTTTTGAGCCCTTTTTTTTGTTTTGACACCTCGAGATGCTATAGGGTCATCTCATATATTCCCTGTCCCAGCCCTGGAATCAACCCTTTCTCTAAGGAATCCTGATTTCTTTTATTGGAGAATATATTTAAAAACCAAGATTTGGGGCAGCCCGGGTGGCTCAGCGGTTTAGCGCCGCCTTCAGCCCAGGGTATGACCCTGGAGACCCAGGATCGAGTCCCACGTCAGGCTTTCTGCATGGAGCCTGCTTCTCCCTCTGCCTGTGTCTCTGCCTCTCTCTCTCTCTCTCTCTCTCTCTGTCTCTCATGAATAAATAAATAAAATCTTTAAAAAAAATAAAAATAAAAACCAAGATTTGAATGCTAGGTGTACTCATTCCTGCTAGGGTGTCATTGTTTCTGGGCCCTCTTAGTGGATAGAGCTAGGATCTATATGTATATTCATGGATACATGCACACACTCTGTTCTTTTTTAAAAAGATTTTATTTATCCATTTATTTAAGGGAGAGAGAGAGAGAGAAGAGAAAGAGAGAGCAGGGGGAGGAGCAGAGGGAGAAGGATAAGCAGACTCCATGCTGAGTGCAGAGCCTGACGTGGGCTTGATCCCATGACCCTGAGATCATGTCCTGCGCCAACATCAAGAGTCGGATGCGTAACTGACTGAGCTACTCACTCGCTCCCCTCTGTGTTCATGTCTGTCTGGGTATCAGTGTACAGATTTAAGGCCATGATACCTTCAATTCCAATCCAACACAAGTTTCATTCTTGCCTTCCTCTGTGCTTATTTCTAACTTCTTTCTCCAACAGTGAGAGACCTCTCATAGTGTACAATATATTTACTTACTTGCTTAGTTCTAGTATAACCTAGTTTCACAATTGTTAACCCATACCCCTGTAAAAACAGATTTACTACCTAGAGAACAATATTTGTTATAGTTCTTTTAATCTTTAGCCTTACAGTATATAGTCAAAGTACTATTTTACAGTTACTTAGATTGGCTCCTTCCTCACTTCATTTGGTTTCTCATTTATCATCATTAGCTTCATGTGTTACTCTTACTACATTTTGGGTTCCCCCTACATCCCATTTAATTGAAATGAGTAATTTATCTTGGGAGTATGTGAAACATTGCCGTGGTTCTAAAAGTCAGACCTGTACCAAAAGTCTTCTTAGAGAAGGGCTACTGCCCTCTTCCCAGCTGTCCCATTCCTAATACCCTTCTATTTCCATCCCGTTCCCACCCTGCTCCCTGCAAAGATAATCATGCTCAGTAGTTTCTGGTTTATCCTTCTTATATTTTTATGGGATGGATAACCAGATAATGCATATTTTCTTATATTCTTTTCTTTCTTACATAGATGCTTTTTTGTGTTTTGCTTTATTTCACTTAAAAGTCTGTCCTAGAAATCACTCCATATGTGCTCATAGATTATTCTCATTTCTGCATAAATATGATAGTTTATGAATATAATAGCTTATGTAAATATTCTGCTATCACTATAAAAGGATTTTATTTTATTATTTAAAGATTTTATTTATTTCCTCATGAGAGACACACACAGAGAGAGAGAGAGAGAGAGAGAGAGAGAACCAGAGACACAGGCAGAGGGAGAAGCAGGCTCCACGCAGGGAGCCTGACATGGGAGTGGATCCCAGGTCTCCAGGATCAGGCCCTTGGCTGAAGGTGGCGCCAAACCGCTGAGCCACCGGGCTGCCCCGCTATAAAAGGATTTTAGATGGTCCCATATACACTAGCTGCAGAGGAGAGGAGGTACTTACAAATGAAGCCAGCTCTGTGCTCTGATTGCTTTTATAGATTTGTCAGCGTTTCCTGAAGGTGACTTCCTTACTTCCCCTGACCTCTATGGGCTTTGGCTCTGTTTTTCTATCTCAGTATCTGTTTCAGATACTTAAATTTTTCAAGCAGGAGGATTGTTTTCTCACTGGAAACATAGCTATTACTTGTGGTGGGCTTTGTGAGAACTGTCTCTCCAAGTGCCAGCTGTCTCTTTTCTGGAAACTACAGTTGTTGTTTTAAGAAGAGACTAACCTGGAGCTCCAGTCGCGCAATCGTTAGCGCGCAGTACTTCTGCGAAGAGACTAACCTGTGTCAAAGCACATGAAGGCAAGTGCGAGGAATAGTTAATTCTCCTCTCAGGCAGTATCAGGAAAGATAGTGTATTCCATCCCCTGAGTTCTCTCACATCTTTTATTTTCACATTCTTGTTTTAAAATGTTTCACATTTTTAGGTTGAATCTCAGTGTTTGTGTTTGAATTTAAAAATACCCAGAATTAACGTGACACTTCTGAAGAAAAAGGAGAAATGCAGAGGAGCAGGGAACAGACATTAAAACCACTCAAAATTCCACCACCCAGAGATGACTACTGTTAACGTGTTCATTTATAACCTTCTAGCCTTTTCCCAATTTACATATATTTCTATCAAATGTATTATATATGTGCATGTATGTATGTACCCTGTGTTTAAGTATACAATAATAAGTATAATTTACATGTAGTACATATTTGTATCCCTGGGGGTTTTTTTTGTAACAAGTGTTTTAGCTGTATAAATGCTCTGTCAGTAGCTTTTTCAAACTATAGATGAAGTGCCATATCTGAAAATCTCCTGCCCTCTGTTAAAAATCAAACTATTCTAAGATTAAATTATAGAAAATTATACTTACCAGTGTTGGGTAAATTTGTACTTAAAGGCTCATACCTACTATAGTTTTTTTGCACGTGAAAGGATGCTTGTCGAACTCCAGAATTACATAACCTGAAGAGTTGGGTGTGAAACTTTTGGGGTATTTTGGTTGGAAGCTGGGTTCCTCCAATAAAATATTTCTTGTCTCGTAGTTAAAATATACTCGCCCTGGGCTGCCTACCTTCAGCCAGGAAGTGCTACACAAATGGAAGTCAGATATCAAGAAATACCATCGCATTCAGTGCCCTAACCAGGTGGTTCTTTCTCATTTTTTTATTCCGTAAATGTTTATCAAACTGCTGTTTCAGTTATTTATTCCGTCATGATGAAGTACATGAACCTCAGTGGCTTAAAACCTCAGTTATTTTATTTGTTCAGAATTCTATAAATCAGTAATTCTGCCAGGGCTCAAAGAACATTCTCCTGTCATACGTGGCATCAAGTGGGATCATTTGTAGGTTGTATTTAGCCGCAAGCTCAGATGGGACCTGATGTCCAAGATGGCTTCTGTGCAGCCAATTGAGCTGGGAGCTCGGCTGTCCACATGGCCTCTCTCCATCAGGGTGTAGTGGGTTACCAGCAGGGCACATGGCAACTGACTTTTCAGAGTATCCCAGGAACACGAAGATGGAAGCCGCAGATCTCTTAAGGCCTAGCTTCAGAATTTGTTCAACATCATTTCCATGGGATTCTATTGGTCAGAGGAATTACAGGGTTCACCCAATTTCAAAGGGAGGGTAAGTAGCCTCCACTTCTTGCAGGAAAGAGTGGCAGAGAATTTCCAGCCATCTTCTACTCTACCACAACCATATATGCAGAACTTTGGGAAGAAGCAAATACACAAGAAATAGAGGACACCTTTGTACTGAAGAAGGCAGATTTTTTTTTTAATTTTTTTAAAAATTTTATTTATTTATGATAGTCACAGAGAGAGAGAGAGAGGCAGAGACACAGGCAGAGGGAGAAGCAGGCTCCATGCACCGGGAGCCTGACGTGGGATTCGATCCCGGGTCTCCAGGATCGCGCCCTGGGCCAAAGGCAGGCGCCAAACCGCTGCGCCACCCAGGGATCCCAAGAAGGCAGATTTTAAAAAAATATCTAACTGCAATTTTCTGTTTCTCAGAGTGTCAGAGAAAAAGTAGCAGGGAAGAGAGTATCTTAAGCTTTTCTCAACAACTTGTTCACCATTTGTTTTTAAACCTTTCTTTGGTTTTCTTTTTTGCTTTTGTGGCTTGTGTGTGAATTTTTTTCCTGTTTGGTTTGTAACGTGATTTATTGGGCTTCTTCCTCCAAATGTAGGGCTGGTCAGTGTAAATAAATGGCCAGGTTGCTAAGAGAAGGATGCGGTTTGCTATAGTTTTCATGGATTTCTTCTTCTCTTTTTCAGGGTTGTGAAGCGGTCTACAGTAGTGTATCAGGCCTTAAAGCTCACCTAGGCTCTTGTACCTTGGTTTGTAACTTTCTGAACTATTTATCTTAACATGACGTCTAAAATAGTCTGACATGGAAGAGAATTCAGTTTAGATGAACAGCTAGTTGTCCTGTTTGCCATTATCTTCAGAGGCTGGCTTAGTTTTTTCATGTCCTAAAGATGCTTGGTCTGTTATTAGAGGGGATGCCCGGATATGTTCAAGATACAGGAAAAGCCAACATAGCCTTAAGTCTTATCAGTTAAGGAATTTGGAGAAATATATTATTCATTTTAGTCTCTACCAGGGATTTAACATCTTCCACCTGAGCCTCTCCTGCCTTGGGGCTTCCCTATCTTATCGGGCCTTAAACTTTCTTGAATCAACTTACATGTGTTTATCTGGATTGTTGAAGATCCTCTACTCCCATCTGAATTGTACTGGCCTCTGGGGATGAGAAGTAGGCTCTATCTGCTGTCAGGCAGATGGCTGTTCACCTCACTGAATCTTTTTTGTGTTGACCCAGGTGCCCTACAAACTGCTGTAACTTTTTAATTCCCATTCAGAAATATCTCTTCACACAAAAGGAGCCCCATGGGCACTCAGGGCTTCAGGAGTCAAGGCAGCACGGGAGTGTAGACATCCAAACCCCATCTGTCCAGGAATGCTTAGGAGTTTGTCATCATGATCTTAGTTTCAGAGTCCTTAACCTAGGTGTTGCAGATGATACTTCTCGAATTCTGGATGTCCAAGACACTCTTTGAAACAGTGGATTATGGTGGGAAGAATTATATGCATTGGTGCCTCTGGTGAACCTCAGGAGTCCAAGAGTCATTCCAAGAGAACCAGGAAGGGAAAGAAACAAGGAAGTTAGAAAAGTGTGACATGTTTTATAGCAAAAGAAGGAGAACCTCAGTTTGTGTTGAATGGGTGGGGGTATTATGTATAGAATTATAAGTAGGATAGATTTATAGTGGTGATAGTCTGCCCAACCGAGTTTTCCTAAATGTATTGCTGTTTTGGATTTTCTTCCTTCTTTGCTGAAGTAAAATCCCCGCCCTTTCTGTCTCTTAACAATCTCCCACATGGCTCAGGTATGTGTTCCTGAATTTACGAGTAATTCTCTTTTCTTTCTCTCTTGAAAACAGGGAAACTTTGTGGCTGGAAAATACAAGTGTCTTCTGTGTCAAAAAGAATTTGTGTCAGAGAGTGGTGTCAAGTATCACATCAACTCTGTCCATGCTGAGGTGAGGTCCCTGCTTTCCCCGCCATGTTTTTGTGATCCTGTGGAACCCATACGTATGCGCCCCCAAAAGTGGATTTTGTGCGTTTTTATGGGCTGGGACTGTTGAGAAAAGGAATTTGAAAGTGCTTACCAGAGACAGAGTTAAAATACTTTGTGAAATTAGATGTGTAATTGTATTTTTATGTGAAAGCATTTGAAATCACTGTAAGTGTGAGCACCTCTGAGCTCTTGTGATTCTTTTAAATTCAGTTAAACCGGGATCCCTGGGTGGCGCAGCGGTTTGGCGCCTGCCTTTGGCCCAGGGCGCGATCCTAGAGACCCGGGATCGAATCCCACGTCAGGATCCGGTGCATGGAGCCTGCTTCTCCCTCTGCCTGTGTCTGCCTCTCTCTCTCTGACTATCATAAATAAATAAAAATTTAAAAAAAATAAAATAAATAAATTCAGTTAAACCAAGAGTTTGGGCACTGGGCTGAGTTTATAGCTGTAGAATTCTTGTTTTATAGCAGTCTGTGTACTTCTGTTTTCTCCTATTCTAAGGCCTTTGAGCAATCTGTTTTTAATGTTTCAAATACTGCAAAGAAACGACGATAAGGGACATCAGTGAGACAAACTGGAGAAATTGGTATACTGGCTCTATTAAATAACAGTGATGAGTCAATGTTCATGTTCCCAAATGTGATCATTGTGTTGTAGCTGTGCAGAAGGCCCTTGTTCTCAGGCAGATCTATGCTAAAGTTTTTAGGGATGAAATATGTCTACAAATAACTTGCAAATGGTTCAGCAAAAGGAAGAGAAGAAGGAAGAAAGGGAAGAGAGGTAGGCAGTGGTAAATCTAGGATTCATTGAATTCTTGTCACTTTTCTTAAGGTCTGTAAATTTTCAAAATTAAAGAATCAATTCTGGGGTGCCTGGGTGGTTTAGTGGTTGAGCGTCTGCCTTTCACTCAAGTCATGATCCTGGGGTCCTGGGATGGAGTCCCATATTAGGCTCCTCACAGGGAGCATACTTCTCCCTCTATGTCTCTGCCTCTCTCAAAAAATAAATAAATAAATAAATAAATAAATAAATAAATAAATAAATAAATAAAAATAAAAAATAAAAAAATCAATTCTGCATAAAAATACTTTAAGTACAGAAAGTCAAGAGGTTTCTCTTGGGGCAAGTTTTTAGTTATACAGGTCAATAGAGAAATTGTTTCCTGTGTAATTAAATACCTGTATTTCAAAAGCTTAAGGAGTAGAGTGTGCATTCTCTTGGAATATCTTACCGCAGAAGCTATTGTGGCCTAATAAGGAAATAGAGCAAACACCGTCAACTGTTTTCTGCCCTCACATTTAATAGTTCTTAACGCTATGGGCTATAGTTAGTGTCATGAAATGTGGTCTCTGTTGTTTTACAGGTTTAAGCTTTGGGAATCGCTTTCTATACCTGAGATTTCCTCTGGAAGGCAGTCGGTCATATCTTTCTCATAGTAATAGTGTAAATACTTCAGGAAGTATTTAAAAGATAATTAATCTCCTAACAAAATCCAGCCTTTATGTAGTGAGCCTATTTCTCCAATTTCTTCTTAAAAAGTTGGAAACAACAAATTTCACTTGGTTTGGAGTTTGTTCTCCAAGTCTTATTAGTTCAATGATTTGTGCCTATATTTATAAATTATACGTGGTGGTAAAAGATTTTCACTCTGTTCCTCCCTCTCTGCCTCACATATTCTGAAGCTACTTTTCTTCAACAGAAATTTTCAAATACATGAAAATGGACAGAATAGTATAATGAACAGCCTAACAGACATCAGTGTGTGGCCAATCTTCTTTTCCTTTATAATCACACCCACTTTTCTTGTCCCCTAAAGGCTTATTTTAAAGCAAATTCCACATACCATGTCAACTGTCACTGCTTCTTTTGATGTGTGTGTCTAAAATATAAGGACTTCTAAAAATGTATAAGCACAACCATCATTACACATAAAAAATTAGCAAAGAATAGTTCTTGAATATCATCATATACCTAGTCATTATTGAAATTATTTAAATTTCCTTGATTGCCTCCTAATTTTTTTTCAGAGATGGCTTGTTCAGGAGGAAGAAAAAAAAATGTCCGTGTACTGTGTATTTTAATCTAGAGTGCTATCCAATAGAAATGTAATGTGAGTCTGTATATAATTTCAGATTTCCTAGTACACACATTCTAAAAATTTTTTTAAATAAAAATAGGTGAAATTAATGTTGATAATATATTTTATTTAACCTAGTGTACCTAAAATATTATCCTTTAAACATGTAGTTAATAAAAATTAATGAGATACTTTACATTTTTTCATACTAAGTCTTTGAAATACAATGTGTATTTTTTATATTGAAAGCATATCTCAATTGCAGGTCTAGAAGTTTCCCCTACTCCCCCTTTTTATATGTTGGAGAAACGGTCATTTGTCACATGTGTATACACATTTTGGATTTTGCTGAGTGCATTCCTGTGGTGGTGGTGGTCCTCTCTCAGGGTATTTCCTGTGAATCAGTAGTTAGACCTAGAAGACTGATCAGATCACTTGATTTCAATTGAAATCCTCCCACCCTCCCTTCCTTCCCTCCCTTCCTTCCTTCCTTCCTTCCTTCCTTCCTTCCTTCCTTCCTTCCTTCCTTCCTTCCTTCCTTCCTTCTTCCCCAAGAGTGTTTCATAATTGGATTGCATGTTCCTCAACTGTTAATTTTTTAAACTGAGTCTCAGAGAGGTTGAGTAATTTCCCCATGGTCACAGAGCCAGAAACAGCTGAGATTTGCACTAAGACGGTCTGGCTGTAGAATGCATGCCCTTAACCACTATACTTTCATGAAATAAAAATGTCCTGTGGCCCGAAGCTTTATAGCTCATGAGATTTTTACAAAGGAGATAAATAAGTAGGATGATGCTAAGTGAACAGACTTTGTAGTTCACTTACTGAAGTATGAAGTACCCCAAATCGTGTGCTACACAATAAATGCTTATAATGACTACTCACTATTCTGTATTGAATTTCTCCCATTTAAAGTACAGAATTATAAGCTCTGGTTCCCTATCCGTTTCCTTCTTACTGTGTTCTGCCCTAGCCGTGCCTTTTAGAAAATCTTCTCGCACCCAGGGCGCCTGGGTGGCTCACTCGGTTGAGCATGGGATTCTTGATGTCATCTCAGGTCATGATCTTAGGGTCGCGGGATCGAGCCCCAGCCTAGGGCTCCATGCTTGGTGGGAGGGGTGGGTATCTGCTGGAGATTCTCTCTTGCCCTCTGCCCCTCCCCGTCCTCATGCTCTCTTTCTCTGTCAAATAAATAAGTAAATCTTTCAAAAACGAAAGAATTTCTTCCCAAACCCATTCCTTGTGCTCTCTACTGTGTATTGACTGGATAATTTTTCCATTTTGCCTCTGTAGGACTGGTTCGTCGTAAACCCAACCACCACCAAAAGCTTTGAAAAGCTAATGAAGATAAAGCAGCGGCAGCAGGAAGAAGAAAAGCGGAGACAGCAGCACAGGAGCAGAAGGTCTCTGCGAAGGCTGCAGCAGCCAGGCATCCAGCTGCCTGAGGCGGAGCTGAGTCTTAGAGTAGGGAAGGATCAGAGGAGGAATAACGAGGAATTGCTAGTGTCGACCTCCTATAAGGAACCGGAGCAGGAGCCAGTGCCAGCACAGTTCCAGAAAGTAAAGCCCCCAAAGACTCATCATAAACGAGGAAGGAAATAGGCAGGCAGTGTGAAAGCTCCTAGAAGAGCAAATGGGATGCTGTTGTCACGGGGACCTGTGCTGGGAGGACTGAGTCACTGGGGCTGAGCGAGGAGAAATGTACTCTTTTGTTTGTGTAAGGCTGTGACTTTCTCAGCTCCTTCCTCCTGTGTAAATTTCACTGTTCTATTTATTCACTTTTACCCCACTCCCCCCCCCACCCCCTCTTGGGTAGGTGTTCCTGCTATTCCTCATTGGAGTCCTCTTGTTCTCTCATTTTGCCCAAAGAGCTCCCTCTTCAGGCCAACTGTGGGCCATTCTTGCTCTGTACAAAACTGAGAAACCCATTTGGTTGTCCTTTTCCTTCCCGGGCTATAGAATGTTCTTGGACTCTCCACTGATTAGTCATTCCATCATTTCGCTTATAAAACAATTCCAAATTAATTTTTAAGAATCATACAGATTTATCATTTTGTATTTGTGATATAACAATCCTAGAAGCTAGAACTGTTGTCACTCATGTAATAAGCTTATCCTGTCTCCCTGGGTAACAGATTTTATGGAGGCCGTTTGTTCTCTCTCAGTGTGGTTTTAGGATTGAAAGTAAGAAAATGGACTTAAGATGAAAAAGCTAGAACCTCTCTATGCTGGTTTTACTGGGAAGTGTTTCGTTTGTCCCAAGTAGCAGTGACTGGCTAGACCCACAAGCATGAAAAGCAGCCCAAACATCAAAATGTCCCAAACATGAAAATGATTGGAAAGCAGGAAGTAGACGAAGCAATAAATACTGCCTTGACTTTCCTAGGGCTTGAGTCCTCATCTGTTGCTATGATCAGTGTCCTCTGGGCGCTTGTGCCCCACCCCCAACCCCCCAACTCCCAACCCCCAGTTTTAAGGATGAAGAATTACCGCATCGCGCTTGATGTTTTGACACAGAATCCTAGTGTTCCTAGTAATGCCATAGACTGGCAGCCAAGGGGCACATTCCGTCTCCCCTGGGCTTGACCTCACTTGTTCGTCTACACCACGCTAAATCCTTATTCCTCCCCTTAGCCGACGTCTTGTCTTTTGGAGTTTTCTGAGAATATCGTCCTCTGTCCTCTTTTGTATGTGGCGTTTATCCTCTTTATATCTTGAGACTTGACACCAGATGTAGGTATTTCTCTGGTGTTGGAAAGAAAAATTCCTTTTCTGTACCTCATGCCTACCTGGTAATGTCTAGTGGGCTACTTTTCTTCTTCAAGGCTGGCTTTCTCTGGAGCATTGTTTAGAACAGCTCTGTTGTGTTTCTAGATTCTCTTCCCCTCTTCCATAAATATTGGTCTTATATATTCTTGCCAACTTTTGTGGCATATGCCACATAAAAAGCAAGGGCCCTTAACCCTGATATGGATAAATACTACCTTTTCAAATTCTGAAAGGCCGTTACTGCTCTTTAACTCTGTATTCTGTGCTGCTCCACATAGCTTTAAAATGTGGGCTTTTGTGAAGACCACTTTCAAACAAGGGAGCACTGAAACCAGATTTGGATACTGCCAGATAGATAGTTTTGAAACAGGTCAATGACGTGGTATGTCCAGTCTACCTTTTCATTTTCATTGGCAGTTGCACCCTTGAAACCCTTTCGGTAGGTGAGGATTGTCAGGGAGGAGAAATGAAGAAGCTATATTAATTTCTGGTGAGTAAGACTTGGGGAATGTTGGGCAATGACAAAAGAAATAAATGACTGTCGGTTAGAATGATGTTTCCAGGTGTTCATTGACTCCAACCTGCTGCCCGACTCCTTGCCGACACAGTGTATGGGGATAAGAAGATGGCTAGACATGGGAGTGGGTTTGAAATAAGTACCAAATACGGTGTCTCAGTAGTTTTTTAGTTCCTGAAATGTGTTGGCTAAAACGAGTAATTTGTTTGAGGTTAAAGTGAATTAGTATAGGAAACTTGTCCAGTCTCATCTAGTGCCATTGTAGGCACTTTAAAAAAATTTTCCTTCCTGGGGTGCCTCGGTGGCTCAGTTGGTTAAGCACCTGACTTAGGTGTAGGTCATGATCTTGGGGTCCTGGGATCAAGCCCCACGTCGGGATCTTCACTTGGCAGGGAGTCTGCTTGTCCCTCTGCCCCTCCTCCTGCTCATGCTCTCTATCTCTCTCTCTCCTTCTCTTAAATAAAGAGGGCAGCCCCAGTGGCGCAGCGGTTTAGCGCCGCCTGCAGCCAGGTTGTGATCCTGGAGACTGGGGATCGAGTCCCATATCAGGCTTCTTGCATGGAGCCTGCCTCTCCCTCTGCCTGTGTCTCTGCCTCTCTCTCTCTCTCTCTCTCTCTCTCTCTCTCTCTCTCTCTCTCTCTCTCTCTCTCGTCCCTCATGAATAAATAAATAAAATCTTAAAAAAAAAAAAAAAAGAAAGAAAATTTGTGAAAAAAACTTTTCCTTCCTGAGGCCAGGTCTCAGCAAGTCTCAGTAGAGAGTATCATAATCATTCTACTGAGTTTTTAAGTTTTTAAACAAAGTTCATTAGATTACAAATTTGACAATATCGAACATAGCCAGGTTGTAGCGAATGTGAACTCTCATGCACGGTTTGGAATGTAACATGGTACAATCACTTTGGAAAAGATTTGTTAGTATCTAGTCAAGCTGAAAATATGCCTTAAGATGCAGCAGTTTTACTCCTGGGTATATACAGAGGGAAATCCTCCTGCCCAGGTATACCAGGAGACATAAACAAAGAATGATACTGTAGTACGGTTGATACCACATAGCAGAGACGAATAGCTGTCCACCATAATCTGCTCTCACCTTACAGAGTTATAGGATTACAGGACAAATGGTTAGATTATGTTTCCCAGCTCTCTAACCCCCTGCCCCTGTATCGAAGGGGTAGCCAACTCACTTCTCTCCAGTAGAATGTGAATGGAAGTGAGGGTGTCACATCCAAGCTAGAATTTTTAAGAAAATGAGTGTACTTCTATGCTTCTTTTCCCCCTTCCTTGGGCCAGATGCAGATGATAAAATGGCTTTAGAGGGTGGCAGAGCACAAAGTGGAAAATGGTTGATGCCCCGAATCACCCCATGAAGAACTAATCACCAACCAGGAACATCTATCTGAAGAGAAAAAAGATCTGTTATTTGAGGCACTATACCTTCTTGGGTCTCTTTGTTAACCTACTTTAAAACTAATCTAATCTTCCATCAGGAGAAGGGATAAATCGGGATACAGTTATATACTGAAATACTATACAGCGATAAAATTAAGGCTCCTTGTTTCATGAATACATCTCAAAAATAATTCCTGGGAAAAGCAAGTTACAGAATACATGAAGTAGGCCATTTATATAAGGCTTAAAGACAATGCTCTATATGGTTTATGGATATATAAAAATATATTTATATGCTATATATGTAAATATGTGTATGTAGTATACATTTATAGTTTAATATCATATGTATATGTATACGTGGCATGAAACATGCACAGGAATGATAAACACCAAATTTAGGACAGTGCTTCTGGGACTCAGAAGGACTACAAGTGAATTTTTAAGTTCTTATTTCTTAAGGTGGATAGTGAGTTTGTTCTGATCTTCTGTATTTTGTGTCTGAAATACTTCTTTTAAAAAATCAGTGCCCACAAACTGTTCTGCTCACCTCCTTTAATAGGGAACACCTTAGAAATGTTACTTGTCTTAACCTTTCATTTTCCCTTCACCCTTTAGTCTGCTCTTCTTTCTATTTACGTCTATTTCAGCCGCCCTACTCCAAACCATCATCACCTCTTGCCTAGACTATAAGTTTCCTAATTGTTTCCTTCTGATTTTTACTGGTTTGGATACACTCCACATAACAGCCTTAGTGAGTTTTTAAACTTGTAAATCAGAGCTCGTTCACCAGCTCAAAGCCTGCTGGTTTCCCATTCCACTTAGAATCCAAATCACTCCCTCCTTGTCCCACAAGGCCTTCTCCTCCTCCTGCCAACCCATTTAGCCTCTTCTTCCCCTACTCCTTTGTTCTCTGACCATTCCCCAGCTAACCTTTAGCCATATTGACCTTTTTGTTCCTGGAACCTAGTAAGCTCATTCCCATCTTAGGACCTTTGGATACACTGTTCCCATTGCCTGGAATGGCTTCTTCCTTGGGCTTTGCAAGGTAGGCTTCATTGTATCATTTAGGTCTTAACCTACATTTCACCTCGGAGGTCCTTTTCCACCTAAATGCACTTTCTGTAACATCACTGTGTTTAGTTTTCTTCATTGCAAAGCAGATTCAAAGTAGATTGAAGTATTAGTTGGCCAGCCTACTGCTCACTTGCAGGTATGCATTTCAAATTATCTTTATCAGATGATTCACTCTCTAAATAGTCTTCAGGCTCTCAAAGCCTCACTTGGAAAGGGACAGACGTAAAGCAGCAATACACCAGATTCATGATCTGGGATAATAGGAATGAAAAAGAAACGTATGAGATGGAAATTATCCACTCCCCACTTAGGTAACTGGGACAGCAAAGGCAGGAGGGAAATTAACAGCAGAATACTAAGATTCTAAATCCCTCTTGCTTTCTAACTCCTTATCGAGCCTTGGTATGTATTTTCCTACGCTTTTTGGCACATTTTTGCATCTACAGAGAATAAGGCTTCAAATTTGTGTTGGTTACCATATTTTCCAGATTCAGTCTTTCTGTATTTTCGGCTCAAGAACTGAAGGTTAAGTTACCTGCATACTATCTAAAATTCTACTTTCTGTATTGAAATTGGTTTTATTATATCCATACTAGTATGAATGAGATATACAGAAGCAGTAGTAAGAGAAAAGTGATGAAACAGGAAATCCGTTACTGGGGAAAAGTCAACGGATACAGTATAATCTAAGGTTTTTATTTCTAATAAGCTACACATTAAAAACATTGTTAAAGGTAGACGGTGAAGGCATTGAGGGAGAAAAAACGTTTTACTCCACAATTTTAAAGGAATTCATTTTTGCCTAGGCATGAAACTGAAAACTCAGGAAAATTATTTTGAAGTTTTTAATCACTGACAATTTCTGGATTACATAAAGTTGACTTTATTTTCCCATAGAGGAGCAATGTTAAAATGTGGGATTATATTTCTGTACTAGGATTCAGCATGCAAATAAATAACTAGTCTAACCGTCTATATGTCCTCAGTGCAAAAAAATTTTTAAAAACTACCATAAAAGTCTTACTAATTAAAAATATTATTTCCAGTTCTTCTAAATTAGCAATAAACTTCTTTGGCTATGATGGATACTGCCACTGCACAAAGCTTGTTCTTCTCAATAGACATAAATATAAGGCACTTTTAATTATAAAAGGCATTTCAAAATGTACTATCAGGTACACACATAGTAAGAAAATGTAGAAGTGACCTAAACCTGAAGTACTTATATTTAAGTAATCTTACTCGTTGTCTTAGAATTCAGAATGTTGTTAGGGAAATAGACGGCACAAGACTCTTTACAGTTGTCCCAATATTTTAAAACGTTTTCACATATTTTCCTGAAATAAGTAGAGGCATTCAGTTACCTCATTAATGCTAGATGTATTTCTTGACAGAAAAGGTTTTTCAAAAGTTAAGAGTTGACCTAATATCTGCTCTTCCCTTAATTTACTCAAAGCTAAAATTGTAGGGGCTGAGCATTAGACAAAAGGTCATTCTGCCCAGTGTTTTTTTTTTTTTTTTTTTTTTGCCTAGCTCTTAATGAACATATTGCTTAAATTACTTTTCCACTCTTGACAAAACTATAGAAGCAGCTGCCTGTTCAGTGGTGCAAACTTGAAAAAGACCTTAAAAGCATTTTGCCTTTTTTTTTTGTTGTTTGTTTTTTTTTTTTTTTTGATCACTTTCCCTTTTCTGTGTGGAGCTGGCCAGGAGGCATGAGGATAAGCAGTTTGTTTACAGAGAGGAAGGTATTATATAAAGTCAATCTGAAATGCTACTCTTAGAAATCTAACTTGGCCACACGAAATAATTCACACCACTGTCTTCCTTTCACTACCTCCAGGTGGTCTCTTGAGCTAGTTTAATGTACTGGTGTTTGGGAAATGGTGTTATCTAGAGATTTGAGGAACATCCCATTTATTAACAAGATCTAATTAAGGAAAAATCTAATTAAAGGAAGCTGGTGGCACAAATATCCAGCAGTACTGCTGGAAAATGCACCTAATATTTCACACTAACACATCATGATGGATACTTTGCCATAGCAATCTGAGATCCTAAAGCCTTCCTAACTAAGTTTATGCAGCCATCGGTTTATAAGAATACTTGCTCCAGTCTTTATTTACGCAGTGTTATTTTAGGAATTGGTTTGGATTAATCTTTGGTTTGGTACTCAGAGGTTAATGTGGTCCTTGGAGCATCCTGTCCTGGGCACCAATTACGCCTTCTTTGCAATCGTTGCCTCGCCCGGATTAAGCCCTCCACATACCACTGTTCCAGCTGCAGCTGCTGCTTCTGATTTTCTAACTGGCTTTTAGTAGCTTGCAACTCCTGGCACTGCTGAGGTTGCTGCAGTAACTTCTTTTGTAACTCCCGGTTCTCTCTCCTGATGCCACGGTAGAACTCAAAAGTATACTGCTTTGCTTCCAACTCCAAGGCCTGGGCCTTCCGTCAAGCTCCTTTCTTTTCCCTCTTTCCCAACTGCCCCATGTCTGGCTCACTCAGTTGTTTCTCTAGAAATGCTTTTTCCTGGAGTAACTGGACCTGGATTTCCTGTTTCTTGGCATCTGTCTCAGCTGGGGTTTTCTTTTTCTCGTCCTGTAATATCTGGATTTCTCTCTCCTGTTTCTCCTTTAACAGTGAAATTTTCCTCAGTGTCTGCAACTGCTGCTTTAAGTTGCATTGGATCTTTTCCTTCTGCAAAGCTCCCTTTTAAACACTGAAGTTTGTTTCGCATATTTGGAGGCATAGTCTCGTCTCCTTTGTTCAATCTCCTGACTTTTTTGTAAATAGCTGTTCCACAGCTTTTCAGGCTGCATTCTATACTCTTCAGTTTTGTTGGTTAGATATTCCAGGAAGAATTTGTTTTCAGTCTGGACAAGTAACTTCTCAGCATATAGCTGCTTGGTTTCCTCCATTAGTGACTCTTGCTGGCTTTGAGCTTGTTTTATTTGGTTGTTCAGCTTTGTCATTTCCACCACTGCCTTTTCTTTAAACCTCATCTCTGACTTGCTTAGCTTCTCTGGCTTGAAAAAATCATTTATTAAACTAAGATACGGTGGAGAGGAACTCCTAGAGTCCTTAGCAAACCTGAAGGAAGAACAAGTAAGACATTCCCCCATCAATTCTTTTTTTTTTTTTTTTTTTTTAATTCTTTTTTTTTTCTTAAGATTTTATTTATTTATTCATTAGACACACACACACACACACACACACACACACACACAGGCAGAGAGCCTGACCTGAGACTCCATCCCGGGACTCGGGGATCGTGCCTGGAGCCAAAGGCCGACGCCACACCGCTGAGCCACCCGGCTGCCCCTCCCCATCAATTCTTAATGAAAGTTTAGTAAACACAAAATGCACAAGTATACTTTAATTCACATGAGAAAATATTTTTGAGCACCTATTATGGTTCTGCACTCTGCGAGGCACCAGGGTAGAGATGAATGAATGTGGCTTACAATTTACAAGCACGCATTCACTACAACCCCCGTAAGGCATTCCCTCCGTTTTAGAGAGGAGAAAACAAGTTCAGAGAATTTAAACGACGCCAGCAGTGGCAGCGCGTGGGTGTGAAACCTCGAGTTTAAGATTCACTGAACACTGCAGTAGCCACAAAGGGCGACGGGACCCGCTGAGGTGGGCGAGAGCAGCAATACATTTCCCGGCTTTTCCAGCCCCTTCCCGGTATCCGGGGACACTTCCGTGGAGGGAAAAGCGCCCCTTTCAGTACCTACTTGCTCCCGGAATCCGAACGTCCGTCTCCAAGGCGACGGTGAGGCTCACCGAGGGGGACCGCCAAGGAAGGAGCGCTCGAGTCAGGGGCCCCCGACGCGCGGACGCGGCGCCCCCTTGCGGAACGTTTCCGCAGGTTTCTCGGTTCTGTGCTCCCCGGGGGTCGGCGCCGCCCAGCAACCCCCGGGGTCGCACTCCGCCCCAGTCCCAGCCTGTCCAGCCCTGAGCTCCTGAACCTCGTCGGCTGCCGAATAAGGCCCAGCAGCCAGTTCCCCGGCGGCTCCGTCCCCCGCTCCTTGGGGGCGGAAGGAGAAGCGCACTCTCCTCATTTGCGACCTGGGGGCGCCCTGCCTTGGGACCGCATCTCGTCTTGCCTCCTGGGGACCAGAGCGTCGTCTCTCCCAG
Organism: Canis lupus familiaris; assembly: GCF_011100685.1. Taxonomy (NCBI): domain Eukaryota; kingdom Metazoa; phylum Chordata; class Mammalia; order Carnivora; family Canidae; genus Canis; species Canis lupus. Next base: position 21,644,644 of record NC_049238.1, read on the forward strand.
ACCCTTCGTTCCGTTGCGGCGGTGAGCGCCTGTCCCCCGGGTCCTCCCCTTCCTCCCCTGCCCTCCATTTCCCCGCCCCTGCCCCTGCCCCTGCCCCTGGTTGGCCCGGAGGCGAGGATGCTCTGGCGAGCGGCCCGCCCCTCCGCCTTCCCCGGCCGCGCGGCGGAGGCTCTAGCGTCCCTTGCGGCCCGCGGCGGCACGGAAGCCTCTCTAGGTGCGCGGCGTCTCTATGGTGGAGCGGGCGGAGCGCGAGGAAGATGGCGGCGCCCGCGGAGGCCGCTGAGGAGCGGGCTTCGGGGGGTCCTCGGCCCCCAGTGTGTCTGTTGGTGTTAGGAATGGCGGGATCTGGGAAGACCACCTTTGTACAGGTGACGTACAGGGCGCGGGAGTAGGAGGTGCGCTCGAGAGGTTGTCAGTGGTGGGCGGAAGGCCAGGGGGACCTCGAGGACGCGCTCGCGAGTTGAAGGGGATCCGCGTGGGGCTTTCAGGACCTCGCCAGCAGCTCCGGCCCCGAGCCTTTTCGGGCTCTAGCCTGGTTCGGTTAGGGCTCTCTTCTCCGCACCCTCAGTTCGTATTTGCTACAGCTTGCCACGTTGTTCTGGAATCGTCTTGCCGCTGACACTGCCGCCCCTGGAAGGCGGGGGCTCCCACGTCGCCGGCAGTTAGTGCGGTGCTGGCGCCCAGGCCCTGGGTGGGGATTACTACGGTGTGGCTTCTTGCGCGGCTCTTCCGTCTCGAGCGCTGGAGAGACCGCGATCGAATTTGACAAGGTTCCCGCTTTATCGGAGCTGATGTTTTAATGGGAGTGATGGGGAGAAACCTCACACGAATCAAGTGATTAAGTGATCGACCGACAATAGGGGAGGCCCTGTTGGCGGGACGATCAAGAAAAGAAAGCATTTCACCTGAGAGTTGAATGCTGGAGGCGGATCCTGGGGACGAGCGTTTCAGGTAGAGGGAGGGACACGTAGTGCAGAAGTCTTCAGCTGTGATCCATAAAGGAATCTCGGCCCCTTATCATTCCCTCGGCCTCACTCCACCGCTCTTCTCA